>NC_091302.1:35000-55247 GCF_038502225.1 Cherax quadricarinatus | reverse complement strand
CTTTTATATCAGAATTACTGCTGCAATTGAATTTTGTGTTAAAAGTAAGCAAACTTATGCTATTTTTGTGAAGTGCCTTCATAATACATATTTTACTTGAAAAAATTAGAATTTTTCTGAAATTCTTCAAAATGCATTGAATCGTCGAAATATGCCGAAAAATATGATTTTTAATGATTTTTCAACATTAACATATATTTTAGACGTTTTTTAAAATTCCCTACAAAAATCGATAGAAATCAATATTAATTTGAAAAATTTGAAATATTTTATGAAAAATACTTGAAACATTAAAATCTCAGAAAAATGTGCTAAAATCATATTGTACTGCATAAATCGACGATATAGAGCGTTATAAATACTTTTTTGACAAACTTAATTTTTCAGCTAAAATTCTTAGATTCTAACAATTTTCAATTAGAATTAATACTGCAATTGCATTTTATGCTAAAAGGAAGCAAAATGCTTGAAAATGCCTTGAATCGTCGAAATATGCTAAAATATATTATTTTTAATGATTTTTTCAATATTTATAAGTATTTCGCATATTTTTAAAAATCCCACTGAAGCTTGATAAAAATCAATAATTATTTTGAATGTTTAATATATTTTTAAAAAATACTTGAATCATTTAAAAAATCAGGAACAGGTGCTAAAATGATATTTTATTGCATATTTCGAAGATTTAGAGCATCTTGTATGGTTTTTTCTTACAAACTTAATTTTTCGGCAAAAATTAGTAGATTTTCACACTTTTCAATCAGAATTACTGCTGCAATTGAATTTAATTCTAAAAGTAATAAAAACTTTAGAATTTTTGTGAAATAATTTGAAAAAAACATATTTTAACTAAAAAAATTGATTTTCACGAAATGCTTGAAAATGCCTTGAATCGTCGAAATAATCCAAAAAATATGATTTTTAATGGATTTTCAACATTAATATATATATTAGACATTTTTAAAAAATCCCAGTAAAAATCGATAAAAATCCATGTTAATTTGGAAAATTTGAAATATTTCTTTAAAAATACTAGAAACGTTAAAAACTCAGAGAAATGTGCTAAAATCATATTTTACTGCATATTTCAACGATCTGGAGCGTTTCGAATGCTTTTTTTCACAACCTTCATTTTTTAGCTAAAATCTATTGATTCTCAAACTTTTAAATCATAATTAATGCTGTAATTGAATTTTATGGGAAAAAAAAGCAAAATATTTTCTGAAGTTGTTTGAAAATACATATTTTAACTCAATCAAGCGAAACTTTTGATTGAAATGTTTGAAAATGCCGTGAATCGTAGAAATATCCAAAAAAAATATGAATATTAATGATTTTTAAACACTTACATACAATTTAGTCAGTTTTAAAAAATCCCAATAAATATCAATGGAAATCAATATATTTCATACATTTTTATAAAAATATTTGAAATATTAAAAAAATCAGAAAAAAAGCTAAAATCATAATTTAATGCAAATTTCGATGGTTTAAAGCGTTTTTATTCCTTTTTCAACAAACTTGATTTTGGTACTAAAATCAGAGTTACTGCTGCAATTGAATTTGATAATTAAAGTAAGCAAGAGTATGCTATTTTTATCAAGTTTTTTGAAAATAATTATTATTTCTCAGAAAATAATGTTTTTCCTGAAATACTTGAAAATGACTTGAATCGCCATCTTATTCTACAAAACATGATTATTCAGTGATTTTTCAACATATTTTAGACATTTTTAAAACATCCCAATAAAAATCGATTGAAATTAATATTAGTAATAAATATTTCATACATTTTTTCAAAAATTCTTGAAACATTAAAAAAATCAGAAAAATGTGCTAAAATCATATTTTCCTGCATATTTCGATGATTCAGAGTGTTTTGAATGCTTTTTCGACAAACTTGATTTTGTAGCTAAAATTCATTGATTTTCACACTTTTACATAAGAAGTACTGCTGCAATTGAATTTTATGTTAAAAGTAAGAAAAATTATGCTATTTTTGTGAAGTGCCTTGAAAATACATATTTTATCTGAAAAAATGAGAATTTTTCTGAAATTCTTCAAAATGCTTTGAATCGTCGAAATATGCCGAAAAATATGATTTCTAATGATTTTTCAACATTAACATATGTTTTAGACATTTTTATAAAATTCCCTATAAAAATCTATAGAAATTATATTAATTTGAAAAATTTGAAATATTTTATAAAAAATACTTGAAACATTAAAATCTCAGAAAACTGTGCTAAAATCATATTTTACTGCATAAATCGACGATTTAGAGTGTTTTAAATATTTTTTTGACAAACTTAATTTTTCAGCTAAAATTCATAGATTCTAACAATTTGCAATTAGAATTAATACTGCAATTGCATTTTATGCTAAAAGCAAGCAAATTGCTTGAATCGTCGAAATATGCTAAAATATATTATTTTTAATGATTTTTTCAATATTTATAAGTATTTCGCATATTTTTAAAAATCCTACTGAAACTTGATAAAAATCAATAATTATTTTGAATGTTTAATATATTTTTAAAAAATACTTGAATCATTTAAAAAATCAGAAACAGGTGCTAAAATGATATTTTATTGCATATTTCGAAGATTTAGAGCATCTTGTATGGTTTTTCTTATAAACTTATTTTTTCAGCAAAAATTAATAAATTTTCACACTTTTAAAGCAGAATTACTGCTACAATTTAATTTAATTCTAAAAGTAATAAAAACTTTAGAATTTTTGTGAAATAATTTGAAAAAACATATTTTAACTAAAAAAATTGATTTTCATGAAATGCTTGAAAATGCCTTGAATCGTCGAAATAATCCAAAAAACATGATTTTTAATGGATTTTCAACATCAATATATATATTAGACATTTTTAAAAAATCCCAGTAAAAATCGATAAAAATCCATGTTAATTTGGAAAATTTAAAATATTTCATTAAAAATACTAGAAACGTTAAAAAACTAAGAGAAATGTGCTAAAATCATATTTTACAGAATATTTCAACGATTTGGAGCATTTTGAATGCTTTTTTTCACAACCTTCATTTTTTAGCTAAAATCCATTGATTCTCAAACTTTTAAATCATAATTAATGCTGTAATTGAATTTTATGGGAAAACAAAGCAAAATTTTTTCTGAAGTTCTTTGAAAATACATATTTGAACTCAATGAAGTGAAACTTTTGATTGAAATGTTTGAAAATGCCTTGAATCGCACAAATATGCCCAAAAAATATGATTATTAATGATTTTTCAATACTTACATACAATTTAGTCAGTATTAAAAAAATCCCAATAAATATCGATGGAAATCAATACATTTCATATATATTTTTAAAAATATTTGAAATATTAAAAAACTCAGAAAAATATGCTAAAATCATAATTTAATGCAAATTTCGATGGATTAGAGCTTTTTTATTGCTTTTTCGACAAACTTGATTTTGGTACTAAAATTCATAGGTTTTCAAACTTTTAAGGCGGAATTCCGGGAAAACACGAACGAAAAATTTTTTCCGAAAAAAATTCACAAACTGAGTTAATCTTATAGAAAAATAGCTTAACTCTCTGGCAACACAATGGTACCAGAATCATTGTTCTACGACATTCCTACAAGGAATTATGGTCATTTAAATACACCTAGGGTTACGTCACCACCCGCGACAGGTGTGCTCACCTGTCGTCAATTTATTTTTTTTTTTCCGTTTTTTTTTCGTGTATTTACTGTATTATTCTTTCTAAGATAATAATTGACGATTTGGCATCATAATACAGTAGGTGGGACTTATACGTAGAGTTCCAACCAACCAGGAACCTCCCGACACCATTTTGCTGACGTCATGGAAAATTCCAGTCTCGGGGGTGGCCGGGGAATATGGCTCAATATAACGCTATTATAGCTTCTACGGCTTATTTATCTATCACAATTGATCTAATATGACATAATAAACAATATAAATAACAAAGAAGTATGGTAAATACTCCAGAATGAATAATATATGGAATATTCCCAGAGCGCTCCATCGGGAATAATAGATTCCCATTCTCAGAGAGGGGCTTACATTCTCTTTCTCTCACCTCCAGGGTCCTTATATTAGAGAAAACGAACATGGTTAACTATGATATACACTCGTAATGCAGTATAAGACTGAGAAAAATGTTATTTTCTCGGAAAAAAAAAAAAAAAAGGTGGTCCGGCTGTTTCGTGGATTATCTCGGAAGTAAGTTATTCACATATATGAGCAAGTAACTAAGTTAATAATAGCAGGAATGTAATGAAATTCACAGAGAACATAAAGGAAAGATTGTTTTACAAGCTAGTGGATCGCTTTTTGAGATATCATAATTTGTTTTTGATTTATGTGAGGGCAAAAGTCAGATATTTGGCTGAAAGTCAAAAAACATACAAAATTTATTTTTTTAAGAATGAAGAAAGGATAAATTACAGAACGGCAATCCACTAGAAATACAGTTTAGCATTGTTTTATGCGTAGATAATGCCAAAACAGCTTCTCCAAGTCCCACTTCGACGGTACCTTGCAATATGTATGATTATGTATGATTATTAGTAAATAATTTTTTTCTCAGTTGTTTTTTGAGCTATCTTATTGAAACTTGGTCACATTACTATTGAAAGGTGCTTCTTTACGTACAAAAAAAATGAAAGAAATCGAACGAAAAATAAAAAAAAAAAAATTTTAGGCCTGAATTTCCGCGCGCGCTCAACCAAAAATCGAAAAATTATGGAAATTGAGTTATATATACCGATAAATAGCTTAACTCTTTGGCAACACAATGATACCAGAATGAATGCTCTACGACGTTTCTACAAGAAATTATAGTCATTTATATCAGGTAAGATGACGGTGATATGGGTAGCACGTCTGCTCACAGCCCATATATATTTTGGATTTTTTCCCTTGTTTTTTATCGCTTTTTCTTGAATTATTCTTTCTAATGTAATATTTGACTATTTGGCATCATAAAACAGTAGGCGGAGATTATCCGTAGACCATACCCCCGGCCGGGATTGAACCCGCGGTCATAGAGTCTCAAAACTCCAGCCCGTCGCGTTAGCCACTAGACCAGTTAGCCACATAAGATTCATCCAACTAGGTATATTTCTACACCATAGGAAAGTTAGCACAGGCACCTCTGTGACCACAAATGCGATTTTTTTTTTTTTTTTTTTTTTTGAGATGGTGGGCCGGCCGGCGTTCCCGGCCAATATCTCGGAAGTAACTTATTCACCTAAAGTATCTATTTCTGCCTTTATTACTTAATTAAATGGAATAATATTCACTTAAATTGTAGAATAATGATTTCTCTATTTTTCTACAAGCTATTTTTGGAAATATTCCAAATACTTTCGGAGTTATGTGGGAGTAAAGGGCAGATTTTTTTGCAACATTCCAGGAACTAACAAACTTTATTTTTTTGTGAAATAAAGATAAGTTATTTAGAGGAAAGGCGTTGAGGAAACTTCGTATAAGCATTGTTCTCTCGGCACCAAGTGTCCAAACAACCTTACGTCGTCCCATATAGGAATAAATCGCCCCCCAAGGGCATTTTCAGCAAATCAGTCCTTTTTCAGTCTTTTCTCAGTTGTTGTTTGAGGTATATTTTTGATAAATATTTTCAAGAAAGAGTGAAAACACTTTGTCTTGCGCACCAAAACTGGAGGAAATCGGACGGTAAACAAAAAAGCTACATTTTTTTCGCACGAGGCCCCCCTATTCTCCGTCTTACTCTTAATTCTTTCAATAATAACTCTACCATACACTTTACCAGGTATACTCAGCAGACTTATCCCCCTATAATTTTTGCACTCTCTTTTATCCCCTTTGCCTTTATACAAAGGAACTATGCATGCTCTCTGCCAATCCCTAGGTACCTTACCCTCTTCCATACATTTATTAAATAATTGCACCAAACACTCCAAAACTATATACCCACCTGCTTTTAACATTTCTATCTTTATCCCATCAATCCCGGCTGCCTTACCCCCTTTCATTTTACCTACTGCCTCACGAACTTTCCCCACACTCACAACTGGCTCTTCCTCACTCCTACAAGATGTTATTCCTCCTTACCCTATACACGAAATCACAGCTTCCCTATCTTCATCAACATTTAACAATTCCTCAAAATATTCCCTCCATCTTCCCAATACCTCTAACTCTCCATTTAATAACTCTCCTCTCCTATTTTTAACTGACAAATCCATTTGTTCTCTAGGCTTCCTTAACTTGTTAATCTCACTCCAAAACTTTTTCTTATTTTCAACAAAATTTGTTGATAACATCTCACCCACTCTCTCATTTGCTCTCTTTTTACATTGCTTCACCACTCTCTTAACCTCTCTCTTTTTCTCCATATACTCTTCTCTCCTTGCATCACTTCTACTTTGTAAAAACTTCTCATATGCTAACTTTTTCTACCTTACTACTTTCTTTACATCATCATTCCACCAATCGCTCCTCTTCCCTCCCGCACCCACTTTCCTGTAACCACAAACTTCTGCTGAACACTCTAACACTACATTTTTAAACCTACCCCATACCTCCTCGACCCCATTTCCTATGCTCTCATTAGCCCATCTATCCTCCAATAGCTGTTTATATCTTACCCTAACTGCCTCCTCTTTTAGTTTATAAACCTTCACCTCTCTCTTCCCTGATGTCTCTATTCTCCTTGTATCCCATCTACCTTTTACTCTCAGTGTAGCTACAACTAGAAAGTGATCTGATATATCTGTGGCCCCTCTATAAACATGTACATCCTGAAGTCTACTCAACAGTCTTTTATCTACCAATACATAATCCAACAAACTACTGTCATTTCGCCCTACATCATATCGTGTATACTTATTTATCCTCTTTTTCTTAAAATATGTATTACCTATAACTAAACCCCTTTCTATACAAAGTTCAATCAAAGGGCTCCCATTATCATTTACACCTGGCACCCCAAACTTACCTACCACACCCTCTCTAAAAGTTTCTCCTACTTTAGCATTCAGATCCCCTACCACAATTACTCTCTCACTTGGTTCAAAGGCTCCTATACATTCACTTAACATCTCCCAAAATCTCTCTCTCTCCTCTACATTCCTCTCTTCTCCAGGTGCATACAAGCTTATTATGACCCACTTTTCGCATCCAACCTTTACTTTAATCCACATAATTCTTGAATTTACACATTCATATTCTCTTTTCTCCTTCCATAACTGATCATTCAACATTACTACTACCCCTTCCTTTGCTCTAACTCCCTCAGATACTCCAGATTTAATCCCATTTATTTCCCCCCACCGAAACTCCCCTACCCCCTTCAGCTTTGTTTCGCTTAGGGCCAGGACATCCAGCTTCTTTTCATTCATAACATCAGCAATCATCTGTTTCTTGTCATCTGCACTACATCCACGCACATTTAAGCATCCCAGTTTTATACAGTTTTTCTTCTCTTTTTTAGTAAATGTCTACAGGAGAAGGGGTTACTAGCCCATTGCTCACGGCATTTTAGTCGCCTCATACGACACGCATGGCTTACGGAGGAAAGATTCTTTTCCACTTCCCCATGGACAATAGAAGAAATAAAGAAGAACAAGAGCTATTTAGAAAAAGGAGAAAAACCTATATATATATGCATGTGCGTGTCTGTGAAGTGTGACCAAAGTGTAAGTAGGAGTAGCAAGATATCACTGTTATCTAGCGTGTTTATGAGACAGAAAAAAAAAAAAAAAATATATATATATATATATATATATATATATATATATATATATATATATATATATATATATATATATATATATATATATATATATATATATATATATATATATATATATATATATATATATATATATATATATATATATATATATATATATATATATATATATATATATATATATATATATATATATATATATATATATATATATATATATATATATATATATATATATATATATATATATACAACCACTGTGAAACAATAGAGAAATTCCAAGCGCTTTCGTGACTACTAACATTATCAAGGAACAATAAAAGTAATGCATCAAAGGAAGGCATATAAAGGGTCTAGCCCACACCTCACTATCACATCCCACAACAAAGTAACACCTGACGCGCGACTCATAAGAAAGGGAACACTGCAGCAGGCCCACTGTCCCAACTAGACAGGTCCTTCACACAACCCACAAACAAACTATTCTACCCAAGAATTAAGAATTTTAAAATTTATTATTTTTCCAATGTATTATTAAATTCTTCCCAAATTCTATTAATTATAAATGGATCTAATTTATATTAACCAAAGGAAATATTCATATTATTGTCAAAACTGCGTTTTATGAAACAAGATTCAATTATATTCCTGTCGACCATGGACTTGCTTGATACTACTTTCTCAACTTTTTGAAAATTAATTGGATGGTTAAAATCTCTCACATGAATAAATAGAGCATTGGAATCTCGTTCCTATGTCCGCTATTATTCTTCACATCAAGATAGAGTTAAACTGTCTGTTTTCTCATCAATGTTTTTGAGAGCTTTTCGAATTTGTAGTCCAGAGTTCATAGATGAGGAAATATCCCAAATTTATGAAATAGCTAATGATTTAAAATACCCAAGAAAAGTAATTGATAAATCTTTTAAAGTTGCTAGAAATATTTTTACAATCCAAAAAGGGACAACCAACCTTATTCAACTAAAAATATGTTGGTTCTCCCTTACCATGAAAACTTGGTTTATATGCCTTCTCTTCTTGAGAATTTTAATATCAAAGTTGTATTTAAAAATCTTGATACAGTAAAAAAACTTTTGATAAAGAATTCCCCCCAAAATGCTGATGGATGTGTCTATAAGATTCCTTGTAAAATTTGCGATAAAGTTTATTACGGTCAAACTGGTAAAAGTCTCGAACTTAGATTAAAACAACATAAATATAGCATTAGAACTGGACAAGATTCCAATGCTCTATTTATTCATGTGAGAGATTTTAACCATCCAATTGATTTTCTAAACGTTGAGAAAGTAGTATCAAGGAAGTCCACGGTTGACAGGAATATAATTGAATCTTGTTTCATAAAAAGCAGTTTTGAAAATAATATGAATATTTCCTTTGGTTTATATAAATTAGATCTATTTATAATTGATAAAATTTGGGAAGAATTTAATAATACATTGGACAAATAATAAATTTTAAAATTCTTAATTCTTGGGTAGAATAGTTTGTTGGTGGGTTGTGAGAAGGACCTGTCTAGTTGGGCCAACGGGCCTGCTGCAGTGTCCCCTTTCTTATGAGTCGCGCGTCAGGTGTTGCTTTGTTGTGGGATGTGATAATGAGGTGTGGGCTAGACCCTTTATATGCCTTCCTTTGATGCATTACTTTCATTGTTCCTTGATAATGTTAGTAGTCACGAAAGCACTTGGAATTTCTCTATCTTTCACAGTGGTTGTTTTACATATTCTGAAATCACCTGTTTACTGTGATCTTATTGCATATATATATATATATATATATATATATATATATATATATATATATATATATATATATATATATATATATATATATATATATATATATATATATATTACCAGTGTTTTATATATCTTTGTGCTTTCCCGCTCAGCATCGTTCAACATTGAAGAACGCAGCTCTGAGGCACATTCACTGCCTTCACGAACGTTGCTTGAATGTCTTAGGGGATCAGTGAATGACTTGATCATTCACTGACTGGAAAATGTTAGTAAATTAGGCTATATTGTATCGTTGATTGATTATAAATTGATGTGACTGCTGCAGGCAGCTGTGGTTGACAGTACTGCTTATCAGCAGCAACAGTTTAATGTAAATAAGTGTGTATATACAGGCTTACAAAATTACTTTTCACTGGTAAATAACAATTTTGCAATATAGAGGTGAGAAGTCTTACATTACGTTTCGAGCACTCCTGTCTTGATGTAGCCTCTTTTAGGCCTCTTTCTGATCTTTCTCGTGTCAGGATAGGTTGAAACATCTTCTGTATTTTGTTTATTTGTATTGTGTGGTTTGTTTGACATGGTCTGAGCGTCGGCTGTGTGAGGCTTCAGTGTGTCACGGCTGTGTGAGGCTTCTGTGTGTCACGGCTGTGTGAGGCTTCTGTGTGTCACGGCTGTGTGAGGCTTCAGTGTGTCACGGCTGTGTGAGGCTTCTGTGTGTCACGGCTGTGTGAGGCTTCAGTGTGTCACGGCTGTGTGAGGCTTCAGTGTGTCACGGCTGTGTGAGGCTTCAGTGTGTCACGGCTGTGTGAGGCTTCAGTGTGTCACGGCTGTGTGAGGCTTCAGTGTGTCACGGCTGTGTGAGGCTTCAGTGTGTCACGGCTGTGTGAGGCTTCAGTGTGTCACGGCTGTGTGAGGCTTCAGCGTGTCACGGCTGTGTGAGGCTTCAGTGTGTCACGGCTGTGTGAGGCTTCAGTGTGTCACGGCTGTGTGAGGCTTCAGTGTGTTACGGCTGTGTGAGGCTTCAGTGTGTCACGGCTGTGTGAGGCTTCAGTGTGTCTTGTGTTGTAATGTACTTCTCCTGGACTTAATGTTAAGGTAGGTTATGGTAGAATTTTTGTGTGAGACACACACACACACACCCACACACACCCACACACACACACACACCCACACACACTGAGGAAAGAAGGTGGAGAACTCACAAGAAACGATCAAGAGGTATGTGAGGAGCTCAACACGAGATTTAAGGAAGTATTTACAGTAGAGACAGGAAGGACTCTGGGGGGACAGACCAGATGGGGACACCAGCAAGGAATACACCAACAAGTGTTGGACGACATACATACAGATGAGGAGGAGGTGAAGAAACTGCTAAGGGACATCGATACCTTAAAGGCAATGGGACCGGACAACATCTCCCCGTGGGTCCTTAGAGAGGGAGCAGATATGTTGTGCGTGCCACTTACCACAATCTTCAACACGTCCCTGGAAACTGGGCAACTGCCTGAGGTATGGAAGACGGCAAATGTAGTTACCATTTTTAAAAAAGGAGACAGAAAAGACGCACTAAACTATAGACCTGTGTCATTGACGTGTATAGTATGCAAAATTATGGAGAAGATTATCAGGAGGAGAGTGGTGGAGCACCTGGAACGGAACAAGAGTATAAATGCCAACCAGCACGGATTCACGGAAGGCAAATCCTGCATCACAAACCTTCTGGAGTTTTATGATAAAATAACAGAAGTAAGACACGAGAGAGAGGGGTGGGTTGATTGCATCTTCTTGGACTGCAAGAAGGCCTTTGACACAGTTCCTCACAAGAGATTAGTGCAGAAGCTAGAGCATCAGGTGCATATAACAGGAAGGGCACTGCAATGGATCAGAGAATACCTGACAGGGAGGCAACAACGAGTCATGGTACGTAATGATGTATCACAGTGGGCACCTGTGACGAGCGGGGTCCCACAGGGGTCGGTCCTAGGACCAGTGCTATTTTTGGTATATGTGAACGACATGACGGAAGGGTTAGACTCAGAAGTGTCCCTGTTTGCAGATGATGTGAAGTTAATGAGGAGAATTAAATCTGATGAGGACCAGGCAGGACTTCAAAGAGACCTGGACAGACTGGACACATGGTCCAGCAAATGGCTTCTCGAATTTAATCCTGCCAAATGCAAAGTCATGAAGATAGGGGAAGGGCACAGAAGACCACAGACAGAGTATAGGCTAGGTGGCCAAAGACTGCAAACCTCACTCAAGGAGAAAGATCTTGGGGTGAGTATAACACCGAGCATGTCTCCGGAAGCACACATCAATCAGATAACTGCTGCAGCATATGGGCGCCTGGCAAACCTGAGAACAGCATTCCGATACCTTAGTAAGGAATCATTCAAGACACTGTACACCGTGTATGTCAGGCCCATACTGGAGTATGCAGCACCTGTTTGGAACCCGCACTTGATAAAGCACGTCAAGAAACTAGAGAAAGTACAAAGGTTTGCGACAAGGTTAGTTCCAGAGCTAAGGGGAATGTCCTATGAAGAAAGATTAAGGGAAATCGGCCTGACGACACTGGAGGACAGGAGGGTCAGGGGAGACATGATAACGACATATAAAATACTGCGTGGAATAGACAAGGTGGACAAAGACAGGATGTTCCAGGGAGGGGACACAGAAACAAGAGGCCACAATTGGAAGTTGAAGACACAAATGAGTCAGAGAGATAGTAGGAAGTATTTCTTCAGTCATAGAGTTGTAAGGCAGTGGAATAGCCTAGAAAATGACGTAGTGGAGGCAGGAACCATACACAGTTTTAAGACGAGGTTTGATAAAGCTCATGGAGCGGGGAGAGAGAGGGCCCAGTAGCAACCGGTGAAGAGGCGGGGCCAGGAGCTAAGACTCGACCCCTGCAACCATAAATAGGAGAGTACACACACCCACACACCCACACACCCACACACACACACACACCCACACACCCACACACCCACACACACACACACACCCACACACCCACACACCCTCAAACACACACACACACACACACACACACACACACACACACACACACACACACACACACACACACACACACACACACACACACACACACACACACACACACACACACACACACACACACACACCCACACACCCACACACCAACACACACACACACACATACCCACACACCCACACACACACACACACACACACACACACACACACACACACACACACACACACACACACACACACACACCCACACACACACACACAAACACACACCCACACACACACACACACACACACACACACACACACACACACACACACACACACACACACACACACACACACACACACACACACACACACACACACACACACCTGAAAGACGCACTGAAAGACGGCAGGAAGAAAGAAAGGAGATTGAGAAAATCATCACGGAAATAGGGGGAGAAGACATGGACGAGATTGTAAATTTTCAGAGAATAGGGGGGTACTTGAAGGGGAGAAACCGACCAATCAAGCTGATTCTCAGGACAGAAACAGTGCGGAACAGGATCCTCCAAGAGAAACCACGGTTGAAAAGTTCGGAAGAGTACAAGAAGGTGTTCCTAGACAGAGACAGACATGTGCAACTCTTGGGTATCTTTATTGAGGAAACGTTTCGCCACACAGTGGCTTCATCAGTCCATACGTAGGAGAAACTTGAAGAACAGGAGGAGAAGTTTCTCCTACGTATGGACTGATGAAGCCACTGTGTGGCGAAACGTTTCCTCAATAAAGATACCCAAGAGTTGCACATGTGTCTAATTTATCAACATGTCGGTTCTCTGAACCATGAGTGTGTGAGTGTGTGTGTGTGTGTGTGTGTGTGTGTGTGTGTGTGTGTGTGTGTGTGTGTGTGAGTATGAGTGTGTGTGTGTGTATGAGTGTGTGTGTGTGTGTATGAGTGTGTGTGCGTGTGTGTGTATGAGTTTGTGTATGTGTGTGTGTGTGTGTGTGTGTGTGTGTGTGTGTGTGTGTGTTTATGTGTGTGTGTGTATGAATTTGTATGTGTGTGTGTGTGTGTGTGTGAGAGAGAGAGAGACTCAGCAATCAACATTTGCACCAATAACTCACTACAGTTGTGACCGGGTGTGGAAGTGTGAATTGCTCATTACTCTAAAATTTGTTCATGATTGCAGCCATGTATAAACGTAAGTAACCATTCTTACAGTATTCATTACCTTTGTAACTTGTGAGTTCATTACCTTTGTAACTTGTGAGTTCATTACCTTGTACCTAGTTCAGCCATCAAAACTTTGGAGCCCGGTCCCTGGACCCATTGTGTACCTCTGTAATCTGTAAATACCTTTGTAACTTGTCATGATTGTGACTAGACCTACCTGGAGTTCATTACCTTTGTAAATTGTGAGTTCATTACCTTTGTAACTTGTGAGTTCATTACCTTGTACCTAGTTCAGCCATCAAAACTTTGGAGCCCGGTCCCTGGACCCATTGTGTACCTCTGTAATCTGTAAATACCTTTGTAACTTGTCATGATTGTGACTAGACCTACCTGGAGTTCATTACCTTTGTAAATTGTGAGTTCATTACCTTTGTAAATTGTGAATTCATTACCTCTGTAACTTGCTCAGCTATCAAAACTTTGAGGCCCAGTCCCTGGACCCATTATGTACCTCTGTAATCTTTTGACTACCGCCCACAGGATGGGTATGGGGTGCATAATAAACATATTAAACTAACTAACTGAACCATTCATCTACAAATCTGTCAGACACTGCAACTTCTTGGGATCTTAATACTTAGGAATTCTTCGATTGCCTAATTCTTGGGCACGACCTACTTCCACATTGAACAAATGTGACACGACCTATGACTGCTGCACCTCTCCTGCCATACGGTTTATAAGCTGCTTCTCCGCTGATATGCCGTATTCTATTCAAGATTGATGGACTGAACACATCGACTCAAGGTTGAGGGACTGATTACGTCATTCTCCTCCTGTTCTTCAAGTTTCTCCTACGTATGGACTGATGAAGCCACTGTGTGGCGAAACGTTTCCTCAATAAAGATACCCAAGAGTTGCACATGTGTCTAATTTATCAACATGTCGGTTCTCTGAACCATTCATCTACAGAGAGAAAGCAGCTGAGGGAGAGGACAAAAAAGCGAAAGGAGATAGGAAAGGAGACAAGGATGGAGCCAGCAGAGGTCAGTCAGAGCAGAACAGAGCAGCAAGGGCAAGCACACACACAACTATCCTCAGAAACCCACAACCTATCACACCATCCCAACACACAATACAATCCATACCCACAGCTTCCACCCAACCCCCAAATATAGAATCCCACAGTATGCTACCAGGTCTCCCACCCCCACAGGCCCACCAAACCACAGTGTTGGAAAGGAAACTGAAGGTATGGTACACAAACGCTGATGGAATAACAAACAAGTGGGAGGAGTGGCACGAAAGAGTCAAAGAGGCATCACCAGACATCATAGCGATCACAGAAACCAAGCTTACAGGTATGATAACAGATGCCATCTTTCCAGCGGGATACCAGATCCTGAGAAAAGACAGAAGGAACAGGGGGGGTGGAGGAGTGGCATTGCTGATCAAACACCAATGGAATTTTGATGAGCTGGAGAGAGGAGACAGCGGAGAAGAAAGTGATTCCATAGCGGGAACGCTTCACTCTGGTGGTCCCAAGGTGATAATTGCAGTGATGTATAACCCACCACAGAACAGCAGGAGGCCAAGGCAAGAGTATGACGAGAGCAATAGAGCGATGGTTGACACACTGGCTAGAGTGGCCAGAAGAGCTCATGCATGCAGGGCAAAGCTCCTGATCATGGGCGACTTTAACCACAAGGAGATCGAATGGGAGAACTTGGAGCCACATGGGGGCCAAGATACATGGAGGGCTAAGATGATGGAGGTGGTACTGGAAAACTTCATGTACCAACACGTAAGGGACACTACAAGAGAGAGAGGAGAGGATGAACCAGCAAAACTGGACTTAGTATTCACCTTGAGTAGTGCAGATATTGAGGACATCACATATGAAAGACCCCTTGGGGCCAGCGATCATGTGGTTTTGAGCTTCGAATACACAGTAGAGCTACAAGTGGAGGGGGAAGCAGGAAGGCAAGGACAAATGAAACCAAACTACAAGAAAAGGGACTACACAGGAATGAGGAACTTCCTGAATGAGGTTCAGTGGGACAGAGAACTGGCAGGGAAGCCAGTTAATGAGATGATGGAATATGTAGCAACAATGTGCAAGGAGGCTGAGGAGAGGTTTGTACCCAAGGGTAACCGGAATAATGAAAAAGCCAGGATGAGCCCATGGTTCGCCCAAAGATGCAACGAGGCAAAAACCAAGTGTGCTTGGGAATGGAAGAAATATAGAAGGCAAAGGACCCAGGAGAATAAGGAGAGCAGTCCTAGAGCCAGAAACGAATATGCACAGATAAGAAGCGAGGCCCAACGTCAATATGAAAACGACATAGCAGCAAAAGCCAAATCTGACCCGAAGCTGTTATACAGCCACATCAGGAAGAAAACAACCGTTAAGGACCAGGTAATCAGGCTAAGGAAGGAAGGAGGAGAGACAACAAGAAATGACCGTGAAGTATGTGAGGAACTCAACAAGAGATTCAAAGAAGTGTTCACAGAGGAGACAGAAGGGGCTCCAGAAAGACGGAGAGGTGGGGTACACCACCATGTGCTGGACACAGTACACACAACCGAGGAAGAAGTGAAGAGGCTTCTGAGTGAGCTAGATACCTCAAAGGCAATGGGGCCTGAGAGAGGGAGCAGAGGCGCTATGTGTACTCCTAACAACAATATTCAATACATCTATCGAAACAGGGAGATTGCCTGAGGCATGGAAGACAGCAAATGTGGTCCCAATATTTAAAAAAGGAGACAGACATGAAGCATTAAACTACAGACCAGTGTCACTGACATGTATAGCATGCAAAATCATGGAAAAGATTGTCAGGAGAAATATGGTGGAACATCTAGAAAGGAATGATCTCATCACCAGCAGCCAACATGGTTTCAGAGATGGGAAATCCTGTGTCACAAACCTACTGGAGTTCTATGACATGGTGACAGCAGTAAGACAAGAGAGAGAGGGGTGGGTGGATTGCATTTTCTTGGACTGCAAGAAGGCTTTTGACACAGTACCACACAAGAGATTAGTGCAAAAACTGGAGGACCAAGCAGGGATAACAGGGAAAGCACTGCAATGGATCAGGGAATACTTGTCAGGAAGACAGCAGCGAGTAATGGTACGTGGCGCGGTGTCAGAGTGGGCACCTGTGACCAGCGGGGTCCCACAGGGGTCAGTCCTAGGACCAGTGCTGTTTCTGGTATTTGTGAACGACATGACGGAAGGAATAAACTCCGAGGTGTCCCTGTTTGCAGATGACGTGAAGTTGATGAGAAGAGTTCATTCGATCGAAGACCAGGCAGAACTACAAAGGGATCCGGACAGGCTGCAGACCTGGTCCAGCAACTGGCTCCTGGAGTTCAATCCCACCAAGTGCAAAGTCATGAGGATTGGGGAAGGGCAAAGAAGACCGCAGACGGTGTACAGTCTAGGGGGCCAGAGACTACAAACATCACTCAAGGAAAAAGATCTTGGGGTGAGTATAACACCAGGCACATCTCCTGAAGCGCACATCAACCAAATAACTGCCGCAGCATATGGGCGCCTGGCAAACCTCAGAACAGCATTCCGACATCTTAATAAGGAATCGTTCAGGACCCTGTACACCGTGTACGTTAGGCCCATATTAGAGCATGCGGCACCAGTTTGGAACCCACACCTAGCCAAGCATGTAAAGAAACTAGAGAAGTGCAAAGGTTTGCAACAAGACTAGTCCCAGAGTTAAGAGGTATGTCCTATGAGGAGAGGTTAAGGGAAATCAACCTGACGACACTGGAGGACAGGAGAGATAGGGGGGACATGATAACGACTTACAAAATAATGAGAGGAATTGGCAAGGTGGACAAAGACACGATGTTCCAGAGACTGGACACAGCAACACGGGGACACAGTTAGAAGCTGAAGACACAGATGAATCAAAGGGATGTTAGGAAGTATTTCTTCAGCCACAGAGTAGTCAGGAAGTGGAATAGTTTGGGAAGCGATGTAGTGGAGGCAGGATCCATACATAGCTTTAAGCAGAGGTACGATAAAGCTCATGGTTCAGGGAGAGTGACCTAGTAGCGAACAGTGAAGAGGCGGGGCCAGGAGCTTGGACTCGACCCCTGCAACCTCAACTAGGTGAGTACAACTAGGTGAGTACACCCACACACACACACACACACTCACCCACACACACACACACACACACACACACACACACACACACACACACACACACACACACACACACACACACACACACACACACACACACACACACACACACACACACACACACACACACACACACACACACACACACACACACACACACACACACACACACACACACACACACACAATTGAAAGCATCATGAAAGTAATAGGAGAAGACGACATGACCCAGCTGGAAAATTTTCGGAGAATAGGGGGGTTTGTAAAAAAAAGAACCCGGCCAGTGTAAGTGACCTTCAAGGCAGAATCGACTCGGAACAGGATACTGCAGGAGAAAGCACGACAGAACACAAGAAGAAAGGCAGAAACTGAGAGAGATGGTACAAAGGCGAAAGGAGGAAAGAGAGGGGATGAAGAAGACAGAGAGGAGGTCCCAGACACAGGAAGAAGGTCAAATACAACCTCCCTCACAGCTTCCTATAGAAGCCTCCCAACCAGGTCAACCCCAGTGCAGCCAAACACTCTAAACCAAAACACCCATGCCACATCCAATGCCCCCACCCACTACATTACAAACTCCACCCCCACAGCAACCACCCATAGTTCCTTATCAGGTCTCCCACTTCCCCAACCCCAATACACCTCCCAGACCACAGTCTTAGAAAAGAAGTTGAAGGTGTGGTATACAAATGCAGATGGAATAACAAATAAGTATGAGGAGTGGCACGAAACAATTAAGGAGACATCCCCAGACATAATAGCACTCACAGAAACAAAACTCAACAGAATAATAACAGATTCAATCTTTCCACCCGGATATCAAATCCTCAGGATAGACAGAGGGAGGAGAGGGGGAGGAGGATTTGCACTGCTCATTAAAAACCTGTGGGGTTTTGAGAAAATGGAAGGAATGGATGGCACGGGTGAAAGGGACTACTTAGTAGGAACAATCCAGTCTGAGGGACATAAGGTGATAATTGCAGTAATGTACAACCCACCACAGAACTGCAGGAGACCAAGAGAAGAATACGATGAGGACAACAGAGCCATGGTCGACACACTAGCCGAGGTGGCCAGGAGAGCACACATGGGAGGAGCAAAGTTACTAGTTATGGGTGTTTTCAATCACAAGAAGATTGACTGGGAAAACCTGGAGCCCCATGGGGGTCCCGAAACATGGAGAGCCAAGATGATGGATGTAGTACTGGAAAACCTCATGCATCAACATGTTAGAGACACTACCAGAGAGAGAGGAGAAGATGAACCAGCAAGACTGGACCTTGTATTCACCTTGAGTAGTTCAGACATCGAGGATACCTTGTATGAAAGGACTCTGGGAGCTAGTGATCATGTGGTTCTGTGCTTCGACTACATAGTTGAGCTCCAAGTGGAGAGAGTAGCAGGAATAGGGTGGGAAAACCAAACTACAAAAGGGGGAACTACTCAGGCATGAGGAACTTCCTTCAAAACATTCAGTGGGAGAGGGAACTGACAGGAAAACCAGTACAAGAAATGATGGACTATGTGGCAACAAAATGCAAGGAGGCAAAGGAGAGGTTTGTTCCCAAGGGAAACAGAAATAATGGGAAGAACGGAACGAGTCCTTGGTTCACCCAAAGGTGTAGGGAGGCAAAAACTAGGTGTACTAGAGAATGGAAAAGGTACAGAAGACAGAGAACTCAGGAAAATAAAGAGATTAGCCGAAGAGCCAGAAACGAATATGCACAGATAAGAAAGGAGGCTCAGCGACAATATGAAAATGACATAGCATCGAAAGTCAAGACTGACCCGAAGCTGCTGTACAGCCACATCAGGAGGAAAACAACAGTCAAGTACCAGGTAATCAAACTGAGGAAGGGTGATGGGGAATTCACAAGAAACGACCGAGAGGTATGTCAGGAGCTCAACACGAGATTTAAAGAAGTATTTACAATGTTAACCAGTAGGACTCCAGGAAATCAGAACAGTGGGGTACACCAGCAAGTGCTGGATGAGGTACATATAACCAAGGAGGAAGTGAAGAAGCTGCTATGCGAACTTCACACCTCAAAGGCGGTGGGACCAGACAACATATCTCCGTGGGTCCTTAAAGAGAGAGCAGAGATATTTTGAGTGCCATTAGCAAAGATCTTCAACACATCATTTGAAACTGGGCAACTCCACGAGGTATGGAAGATGGCAAATGTAGTCCCAATTTTTAAAAAGGGAGACAGACATGAGGCACTAAACTACAGACCTGTATCACTAACGTGTATAGTATGCAAGGTCATGGAGAAGATCATCAGGAGGAGAGTGGCGGAGCACCTGGAAAGAAACAAGTGTATAATTGTCAACCAGCACGGTTTCAGTGAAGGAAAATCCTGTGTCACAAACCTACTAGAGTTTTATGACAAG
>NC_091302.1:0-30000 GCF_038502225.1 Cherax quadricarinatus | reverse complement strand
AACTGAGCAGCATAGTCTAAATGAGGCCTAACCAAGGATATATAGAGTTGAAGAACAACCTGAGGACCTCTATTATTTATACTTCTAGATATGAAACCAAGGTTAGGTGATTGACGTTACTTTCCTCACCGTCAATCACCACTGTTCTCGTGTACACTCTACTACGGTAACCAAATTTATTCTTCCACTTCTCTTCTCTACTCTTTCTACACTTGATTACATTCCCTTTATTTACTGCTGTAAACAGTAAACAAAGCATAGGCTCATTTCTCTTCTGTATCTTCATATTCACTCTATCACTTTTACTCTCACTTCATTGTTACAGAAGTGGAAACACATATAAGTATTCTTCTTCCTTAACTTTTATAGTACCATAAACATCCGTTATCAGGAAAGTTTATTTAATGACAGCTTTCCTATCTTCATCAACATTTTAACAGTTCTTTAACGTAATCCCTCCCTCAAAGTAATCCCTCCCTCAAAGTAATCCCTCCCTCAACGTATTCCCTCCCTCAAAGTAATCCCTCCCTCAAAGTATTCCCTCCCTCAAAGTAATCCCTCCCTCAAAGTAATCCCTCCCTCAAAGTAATCCCTCCCTCAAAGTATTCCCTCCCTCAAAGTAATCCCTCCATCTTCTCGGTACCCTCAACTCTCCATCTAGTAACTCTCCTCTTCTGTCTTCAACTGTCGATTCAAGTCCATTTCTTCACTGAGTTTTCTCCATTAATTAATAACTTGTTTTCATTAGTTGAGAGAATTAAGTTTTTGGACACTGATGGTTTTAAATCCCGCGGTGATGCATGTTGTCTGCAGTCATCACAGATCACTTATTAGAATAGACTAGTATTTTCAAAGCAAGATTTTAATGTACACAAATAGCACAGTGTTGCACTTGTGTCTTATCGATTTATATATTGTTCCAGTCATGGAACAATATATAAATCGTTAAGATAAGATTTTGTTTAGATTTTTACCCCCGGAGCCCTTGTGGTTTAGCGCTTCTTTTTTATTAAAATAATACTTTAGCCCCGGAGGGTTAGCCACTCAGGATAACCCAAGAAAGTCACTGTGCCATCGAGGATTGTTCGTCTTAGTTTCCATTTTGGTCCTTCATTCTTGTCCCCCAGGATGCTACCCACACCATCTGCTAACACCCAGGTGCCTACATGCTTGCTACATGAACGGGGACAACAGATGTAAGGAAATATGCCCAACAGATGTAAGGAAACATGCCCTAACATGAGCCGGGGATCGAACCACGGACACTCAGTGTGAAAAGCGAGAAGATTTCCTACCAGGTCACGGGCCTGGTAGGGCCGTGGCTATCATCCACATTGTGCAGTTATGTCCGGCTCATCATTCGTAGTTTTGGACTCCCCTCGTCTTTCTGGCTATGTCGTATTTTGCTGGGTCCCTGGACACACCAAGGGTCTTAAAGACCTTATATCATCTCACGGCAGTCTTCCTTACTCATACCATTTTTTTCAGTGCTTTCTCACCTCCTCCGCTACAGCGTTTTACTATTTTGGGCCACAACAAATCACTTTCTATCAAACCACATTAACGATTCTGACCCTCTTTACTTCGTTGTCGGGTTTGGGAGACCACACTCTCGCATTTATGCATTGGACACATAGGGAGAGTGCAACGAACAAGTGAACTAGCAGCAGTAGCAACACTCACAGCAAGATGCATTCTTGAGCTTCCTCAGCGCTCAGACTTAATGTCTAAAGCTGAAGGGGATGGGTTACTCCAAAAGGATCCTGTAGTGCTTGCTGTCTTTGCACCTCCTGACATTGTCTGCTGCTATGCAGCTGCTACACCCTTCGAACCCAGTGTGGGCGGGATTTATGGCAGCACAAGGTGCCTAGCTTCTCCCTCCATGGCGGGGAATGGGGCTAGGCCTGGGGACAGCTAGTCCCAAAAGATGAAGAGGTACTTGTACCTTCTCCCCTGGCAGACATTGGTCTGAGACACTCCCGAGAAAGGGAGCCAAGGCTGGGCCACCACTTGGAAAAGGCCCAGAACAGGCGATTATACCGGTGAACCTACATAGAAGAAGAAAGGACACATAGGACTCACTCACAGATATCAACTCTGTTCTGTCAAGAAGTCACAAATGAGACAAGGGTCGGGAATTCCAAGAAAAGTTTCCTAGCCGGTTTTTTTTTTTTTAAAGATTATCAAACTTTACGGGACTGTCAAGCTGCAATGTCAACATATCTTAAAAGACAATCCTGTCTGTCAGAGTGCAAACAGGGTGTACTTCCGACGTCTCAATCGTCCCAACAGACCGTCAGTCACCTCACTGAATGTCCGACCCTCGACGCAAACTTCCTCACTCTCTTTTTAACGAAAGCCATTATTATTGTATTACTACTGCTGCTACTACTACTACAACAACTAATGTTACTATTACTATTAATACTAGGATTACACCTCAATCTAAGCCTATATATACCCTCTGTGTTCATGTATTGTTTGTAACGGCTTGACAAAGCAACTAACGTGACATAAAATGTCACATTAGTTGCACTTGTGTCCTTTTACCTAACATATTGTCGGTAATTCTACCAACATGAATACAATAAGAACAACAGCAACAATAATAATAATAATAGAAGTCTTGTTCTTTGCTCCACCTTCACCCATAAAAGTCCTCTAGTAATACAGGACATATCACTAGATAATGTATCTTAAGATGTGTTGTGTAGTAAAGATGTGCTGTGCATTAAAGATGTGAAAATCCATTCTAATCAGGTGACTAAAATAAAACTGAGAAATTCTTCAGATCCAAGGAATTGGGGCCTAGAATTACTTGGTTTCTGAGCCACTTGTGAGAGGCTCTTGATCCAAGGAGTTAAACTCGTCCTCCTTTTCTTTGCATAGAAATTTATTGCTTTTCATTCCACTATTATCTATATGACCCGTACGAGTTTAAAGCTCTTTTATATATAATAACTTTATATTAATATACATGTTACAAAAAACGCGATTCTAAAAGCTTAGAAATCTCCAGTGAATACTAGAAAGGACTTCCCTTCTAGCATCCAGCCTGTTACTGGGTTTTCGTAACAAGTAGTCAGTATCCTTGTCCAATTATCCATTAGAATTCAGTATAATTCAATAGTTCTTTAGGATTACAACTGGTAGGCTACTAACTAGAGGAATTAAAATTTAATAAATTTATTAAGTCTAGAGGTATATTATCAAAGTAAATTAAATCACAGCAATCAAAATAAAATCAATCTCTCGAGTTCAATATTATTGTGCTGAAAGCACATATCACATTTATAATTCTTAAGTACCGTCTGGTACATTAACATTTAATAAGATATTACAAATATGTACAAGTTTGTGTGTATGGGTGTAAGTGCTCTTAAGTAGTTCACTATGTCTCACGACTCGACTAGACTTAAACAAGTGACTGACAAAGTCCTCTCATAAACTAACTTCTTGACCGACTGGCAACCAGAACAGTCTGCTTGAACAACAAAGAATGCTAAGCCCAACAGCAATGCAATATGCGACTGCGACACAGAATCAGGAACTGGAAGATAATATAACGACACTAAGTAGGGACCGTCAGCAGATCCTCCACAAAAGTTACAAAACTCCCATACTACTGAATCTAAGTTCAGCATAGGAAAAACCCGACTGTGACAATACACAGAAACCAGTACAAAATTTAGGTCAGAAGCTATAGCTAAGGACCTGAGATGTTAAGAGTGTCTAAGCGACACACAACCTCAGTACAACGTCGAAAATCACTAAGTCTATACAATGTTCTGTGAACAAAGTTCTACAGAACTAACAGGAATAATGAGACAGACAATCTGTCCAACCACCAAGCGAGTCTAGAGCAGACTGAATACTTCACGAGAGGTGAGGACACCCGCCCCCTCGATCACGTGATAACCCCGTGGACAGCACACCTCAGAAGCCGGCAGTATAAGGAGCGACAAGCGAAAATTACAGTAGTTTGACAAGAGCACATTTTATGTACATCCTAACAACATAAGTCAAATAAGAATATAACAGTCAAATAATAATATAAAGTCATACATTTACGATTTAGCTATTATCGCAAATATAAGCAATATAAAATTAAATGAAAAGATAATATACATTATATATATATACATAATAATCATTGTAACCCATTCAGGGGTTGCAACAATACATAATATTTAAAATATTATAAACATTCACGATTAATAATAATAATAAGAGATTGTCAACAACCTTTATCATCAATCAACTTGATACTAACAATTCACTCAAAAATCTTCATCAACATTTAACGAAGCTTCACTAACCTGTTAAGACCTTGCAACACCAGGGTATTGCTGGGAGGATGATGTGGTCGTTCAGTAAGATAAGATAAGATAAGATTTCGTTCGGATTTTTAACCCCGGAGGGTTAGCCACCCAGGATAACCCAAGAAAGTCAGTGCATCACATCTTTACTACACAACACATCTTCACTACACAACACATCTTTACTACACAACACATCTTTACTACACAACACATCTTTACTACACAACACATCTTTACTACACAACTCATCTTTACTAGACAACACATCTTCACTACGCAACACATCTTTACTACACAACACATCTTCACTACACAACACATCTTTACTACACAACACATCTTTACTACACAACACATCTTTACTACACAACACATCTTTACTACACAACACATCTTTACTACACAACACATCTTTACTACACAACACATCTTTACTACACAACACATCTTTACTACACAACACATCTTTACTACACAACACATCTTTACTACACAACACATCTTCACCATACAACACATCTTTACTACACAACACATCTTTACTACACAACACATCTTCACCACTCAACACATCCGCACTACACAACACATCTTTACTACACAACACATCTTCACCACACAACACATCCGCACTACACAACACATCTTTACTGCACAACACGTCTTCACCATACAACACATCCTCGCTACACAACACATCTTCACTACACAACACATCTTCACTACACAACACATCTTTACTGCACAACACATCTTTACTATACAACACATCTTTGCTACACAACACATCTTTACTACACAACACATCTTTTCTACTCAACACATCTTTACTACACAACACATCTTCACTACACAACACACCTTCACTACACAACACATCTTTACTACACATCTTCACTACACAACACATCTTCACTACACAACACATCTTCACTACACAACACATCTTCACTACACAACACATCTTTACTACACAACACATCTTCACTACACAACACATCTTCACTACACAACACATCTTCACTACACAACACATCTTTACTACACAACACATCTTTACTTCACGACACATCTTTACTACACAACACATCTTCACTACACAACACATCTTTACTATGCAACACTTCTTTACTACACAACACATCTTCACTACCCAACACATCTTTACTACACAACACATCTTTACTACACAACACATCTTTACTACACAACACATCTTTACTACACAACACATCTTCACTACCCTACACATTTTTACTACACAACACATCTTTACTACACAACACATCTTTACTACACAACACATCTTTACTACACAACACATCTTCACCACTCAACACATCCGCACTACACAACACATCTTTACTACACAACACATCTTTACTACACAACAAATCTTCACTATGCAACACATCTTCACTACACAACACATCTTCACATCTTCACCAAACAACACATCCGCACTACACAACACATCTTTACTGCACAACACGTCTTCACCATACAACACATCCTCGCTACACAACACATCTTCACTACACAACACATCTTCACTACACAACAAATCTTCACTACACAACACATCTTCACTACACAACACATCTTCACTACACAACACATCTTCACTACACAACACATCTTCACTACACAACACATCTTCACTACACAACACATCTTCACTACACAACAAATCTTCACTACACAACACATCTTCACTGAACAACACATCTTCACTACACAACACATCTTCACTACACAACACATCTTCACTACACAACACATCTTCACTACACAACAAATCTTCACTACACAACAAATCTTCACTACACAACACATCTTCACTATACAACACATCTTCACTACACAACAAATCTTCACTACACAACACATCTTTACTGCACAACATCTTTACTACACAACAAATCTTCACTACTCAACAAATCTTCACTACACAACACATCTTTACTACACAACACATCTTCACTATACAACAAATCTTCACTACACAACACATCTTTACTGCACAACACAACTTTACTATCTGTACTAGACAGATCAACTTTACTACCAATGGTTAATAATAATAATACAATTATTGTTCATTGTTCTAACTTCACTCATAAAGTCGTCTAGTGATACAATTTGTTACTTCCTTCATCAACCAGTAACTATTTTAAATAACTACAAAATGAGCGAAATGAAAATAAAATTTTATGCATGGATCGCTTGTCCCTTGGAAAGCAGAGAGCCTAAAGAACTCAAAATTTTCTTGGAGGAGAAGTCTACTTTATTTTGGAAGAGGAAAAAAGTGACTCTTTTGGCCTCTCGGTAATTACATAAGGAGATGTGGGAGGAGAATTAAACCCAGAGGCGTTACCCCATATCTCTGGTCGAACTCTGTGTCCCTTCCTCAGTGTGTGAAGATGGCAGCACCTCACTTATTAAACTAAAATTCAAAAGAGGAAGGAAAACAGTTGAAAAGTTCAAACTCGACATCCACCTTCTTAAAGAACTATAGAACTCCCACCTTCTTACTCTGGAGTAAGGAACATTCATATTAAGAGTGTTTGAATGGGTTGAATCTAATGAAAGTGAATCGGAGGGAATGGTATCTTGTGAGATGGTTGAAGTGCCTGGTAGACAGGCAGGGGGGTTAATCAACTGTGAGGTAGAAGAAGGATGGGTCATTATCCAACCATCAGAGACCTGCTCTGGGAAAAAGAAACAAGAGCCCTCTAAGAAGATCAAGCCATCATTCTCTTCGGTTGCTTCACAGATCGAATATGAGAAGGTTACTCAATGTGTCTCTTCGGTTGCTTCACAGACCGAATTTGAGACGGTCACTCGATGTGTCTCTTCAGTAGCTTCACAGAACGAATCTGAGAAGACAAATCAAGGGGTCTCTCCCTTATCTTCAAGGAGCAACTCTTAAAAAATCTTTTCACGAGTCTCTACTGAAAATTCAAACACAGACGGAAAAATAAACGATTACTCACTCTCGATGTTGCAAGAGTCACAGACAGGAATGGAAAGAAATCTGGAGTTCTGTGGTTTAGAGAGTCAAAATGATAGCATTAAGGTTTCACAAGAGAATCATCATCTGCTGGAACCGTAATTTAACGAAACCGCAACGGAACCCAAGCAGGTCGATTCTTTTCGTGAGAGCGAAGGAGGAATAAACTGGACCGTTGAAAACAAACAATGCAACCAGGACTACCAGGATTCTGACGACGAGCGTGAACATGAGAGCGAAGGAGGAATAAACTGGACCGTTGAAAACAAACAATGCAACCAGGACTACCAGGATTCTGACGACGAGCGTGAACATGAGAGCAAAGGAGGAATAAACTGGACCCTTGAAAACAAACAATGCAACCAGGACTACCAGGATTCTGACGACGAGCGTGAACATGAGAGCGAAGGAGGAATAAACTGGACCGTTGAAAACAAACAATGCAACCAGGACTACCAGGATTCTGACGACGAGCGTGAACATGTTAATAAAAATTATATTCCACTGATGCCCTGGATATGCACATTCATGAGCTGTCTACCCGTCATTGCAGCAATCACATTTGTAATTGATTTATTGGTTGAGTTGACCATTTGAGCATGAGGATCAATAGAGTAAGTAGATCCGTCTTATCCTTGGATCAAACTTGATCATATGATCTGTTGCATACCCAGAATAGGATAAAAGGAGAGGTGGTTGGCTAACCACTTGGGTGCTGCTAATCGGTTGTTACCGGCCTGCAGTACGTTGTGTGACATCATGACACCCAGTGTTGAGGCTGCTGAGCCGGCCTCATTCAGTGTTCACTACGGCCTTACAGAGGTCACCTGACGTCCTCAGAGTTATCTATAGACGGCCTCACTCAGTTCAGTTCACTCGATGGATTACATCGGCTGAACCTTGGGGTCTATCATCCAATTAATTGTTGTTGTTTTTGTTTACCGTCAGATTTCCCTCAGTTTTGGTGCACAAGACGAAGTGTTTAATCTAGTTCCTGTAAATATTTATCAAAAAATTACTTCAAACAGCAACTGAGAAAAGACTGAAAAAGGACTGATTTACAGAAAATGCCCTTTGGCAGGAAAATAGTCGTACATGGGACGACGTGTGACACAGAGAAGGTAGTGCCGCTGTGTGACACAGAGAAGGTAGTGTCGTTGTGTGACACTGGGAAGGTAGTGTTGCTGTGTGACACAGAGAAGGTAGTGTCGTTGTGTGACACAGAGAAGGTAATGTCGTTGTGTGACACTGGGAAGGTAGTGCCGTTGTGTGACACAGAGATGGTAATGTCGTTGTGTGACACTGGGAAGGTAGTGTTGCTGTGTGACACAGAGAAGGTAGTGTCGTTGTGTGACACAGAGAAGGTAATGTCGTTGTGTGACACAGAGAAGGTAATGTCGTTGTGTGACACTGGGAAGGTAGTGTTGCTGTGTGAAACTGGGAAGGTAGTGTGTAATGTCGTTGTGAGACACTGGGAAGGTAGTATTCCTGTGTGACACAGAGAAGGTAGTGTTCCTGTGTGACACAGAGAAGGTAGTGTTGCTGTGTGACACAGAGAAGGTAGTGTTGCTGTGTGACACAGAGAAGATAGTGTCGTTGTGTGACACAGAGAAGGTAGTATCGTTGTGTGACACTGGGAAGGTAGTGTGTAATGTCGTTGTGTGACACTGGGAAGGTAGTGTTGCTGTGTGACACAGAGAAGGTAGTGTCGTTGTGTGACACAGAGAAGGTAGAGTCGTTGTGTGACACAGAGAAGGTAATGTCGTTGTGTGACACAGAGAAGGTAATGTCGTTGTGTGACACTGGGAAAGTAGTGTTCCTGTGTGACACAGAGAAGGTAGTGTTGCTGTGTGACACAGAGAAGATAGTGTCGTTGTGTGACACAGAGAAGGTAGTGTCGTTGTGTGACACAGAGAAGGTAGTGTCGTTGTGTGACACAGAGAAGGTAGTGTCGTTGTGTGACACAGAGAAGGTAGTGTCGTTGTGTGACACAGAGAAGGTAGTGTCGTTGTGTGACACAGAGAAGGTAATGTCTTTGTGTGACACTGGGAAGGTAGTGTCGTTGTGTGACACAGAGAAGGTAGTGTCGTTGTGTGACACAGAAAAGGTAGTGTCGTTGTGTGACACAGAGAAGGTAATGTCTTTGTGTGACACTGGGAAGGTAGTGTTGTTATGTGACACAAATGAGGTAGTACGGTCATTTCTATGTACTTTGTTATTGTGACATGTGATAATTATGTACCAAAGACAAATAACTGATGTTTCTTTGTAAATATGTAACAAAGAATATACTCTTATTTCATGATTATATTCTTATTACAGGAGGACGACGAGGACGACACATAAACTAATAGGGGTTTTAGTTAATAGTGGAATGAGAGGTAAAATGAGTTTCTTTACAAGGAGAGAACAATTCCACTTCCTTGGATCAAGAACCCCTCACCAGGAACTTGAGAACTAAGTGGATGTGAAGATTTCTTGAGCAGGATTTGGTGTAATTTCTCCATTTTCTGCTATTTGGCTAAATGTAAAAACCTTTACCGAACCCCCATGAAGCCTGCTTCCTATGATCTCTTAACCCTATCTAAAATTCTAGCCTAACTTTGTACATAAGAACATAGGAAAGAAGGAACACTACAACAGGCCTACTGACCCATGCGGAGCAGGTCCATGTCCCCCCCCGGATTAGACCAATGACTCCCCCCGGATTAGACCAATGACCCCCCGGATTAGCCCAATGACCCCCCCGGATTAGCCCAATGACCTATCCAGTCTGATCACCTCCACTCAAGAATGGAGTACTGCACCAGACCCAGCAGCACAAGCTAGTCAGGTCCAACTCACACCCACCCACACCCACTCATGTATTTATCTAGCCTATTTTTAAAACTACACAACGTTTTAGCCTGAATAACTGTACTCGGGAGTTTGTTCCACTCATCCACAACTCTATTATCAAACCAATGCTTTCCTATATCCTTCCTGAATCTGAATTTTTCCAACTTGAAACCATTGCTGCGAGTCCTGTCTTGGCTGGAAATTTTCAGCACGCTATTTACATCCTCTTTATTTATTCCTGTTTTCCATTTATACACCTCGATCATATCCCCCCTAATTCTACGCCTTTCGAGAGAGTGCAGATTCAGGGCCTTCAGTCTATCCTCATAGGGAAGATTTCTGATACATGGGATCATCTTTGTCATCCTCCTCCTGTACGTTTTCCAGAGCATTTATATCCATTCTGTAATACGGTGACCAGAACTGAGCAGCATAGTCTAAATGAGGCCTAACCAAGGATATATAGAGTTGAAGAACAACCTGAGGACCTCTATTATTTATACTTCTAGATATGAAACCAAGGTTAGGTGATTGACGTTACTTTCCTCACCGTCAATCACCACTGTTCTCGTGTACACTCTACTACGGTAACCAAATTTATTCTTCCACTTCTCTTCTCTACTCTTTCTACACTTGATTACATTTCCTTTATTTACTGCTGTAAACAGTAAACAAAGCATAGGCTCATTTCTCTTCTGTATCTTCATATTCACTATCACTTTTACTCTCACTTCATTGTTACAGAAGTGGAAACACATATAAGTATTCTTCTTCCTTAACTTTTATAGTACCATAAACATCCGTTATCAGGAAAGTTCATTTAATGACAGCTTTCCTATCTTCATCAACATTTTAACAGTTCTTTAACGTAATCCCTCCCTCAAAGTAATCCCTCCCTCAAAGTAATCCCTCCCTCAACGTATTCCCTCCCTCAAAGTAATCCCTCCCTCAAAGTAATCCCTCCCTCAAAGTAATCCCTCCCTCAACGTATTCCCTCCCTCAAAGTAATCCCTCCCTCAAAGTATTCCCTCCCTCAAAGTAATCCCTCCATCTTCCCGGTACCCTCAACTCTCCATCTAATAACTCTCCTCTTCTGTCTTCAACTGTCCATTCAAGTCCATTTGTTCACTGAGTTTTCTCCATTAATTAATAACTTGTTTTCATTAGTTGAGAGAATTAAGTTTTTGGACACTGATGGTTTTAAATCCCGCGGTGATGCATGTTGTCTGCAGTCATCACAGATCACTTATTAGAATAGACTAGTATTTTCAAAGCAAGATTTTAATGTACACAAATAGCACAGTGTTGCACTTGTGTCTTATCGATTTATATATTGTTCCAGTCATGGAACAATATATAAATCGTTAAGATAAGATTTTGTTTAGATTTTTACCCCCGGAGCCCTTGTGGTTTAGCGCTTCTTTTTTATTAAAATAATACTTTATCCCCGGAGGGTTAGCCACTCAGGATAACCCAAGAAAGTCACTGTGCCATCGAGGATTGTTCGTCTTAGTTTCCATTTTGGTCCTTCATTCTTGTCCCCCAGGATGCTACCCACACCATCTGCTAACACCCAGGTGCCTACATGCTTGCTACATGAACGGGGACAACAGATGTAAGGAAATATGCCCAACAGATGTAAGGAAACATGCCCTAACATGAGCCGGGGATCGAACCACGGACACTCAGTTTGAAAAGCGAGAAGATTTCCTACCAGGTCACGGGCCTGGTAGGGCCGTGGCTATCATCCACATTATGCAGTTATGTCCGGCTCATCATTCGTAGTTTTGGACTCCCATCGTCCTTCTGGCTATGTCGTATTTTGCTGGGTCCCTGGACACACCAAGGGTCTTAAAGACCTTATATCTTCTCACGGCAGTCTTCCTTACTCATACCATTTTTTTCAGTGCTTTCTCACCTCCTCCGCTACAGCGTTTTACTATTTTGGGCCACAACAAATCACTTTCTATCAAACCACATTAACGATTCTGACCCTCTTTACTTCGTTGTCGGGTTTGGGAGACCACACTCTCGCATTTATGCATTGGACACATAGGGAGAGTGCAACGAACAAGTGAACTAGCAGCAGTAGCAACACTCACAGCAAGATGCATTCTTGAGCTTCCTCAGCGCTCAGACTTAATGTCTAAAGCTGAAGGGGATGGGTTACTCCAAAAGGATCTTGTAGTGCTTGCTGTCTTTGCACCTCCTGACATTGTCTGCTGCTATGCAGCTGCCACACCCTTCGAACCCAGTGTGGGCGGGATTTATGGCAGCACAAGGTGCCTAGCTTCTCCCTCCAGGGCGTCGAATGGGGCTAGGCCTGGGGACAGCTAGTCCCAAAAGATGAAGAGGTACTTGTACCTTCTCCCCTGGCAGACATTGGTCTGAGACACTCCCGAGAAAGGGAGCCAAGGCTGGGCCACCACTTGGAAAAGGCCCAGATCAGGCGATTATACCGGTGAACCTACATAGAAGAAGAAAGGACACATAGGACTCACTCACAGATATCAACTCTGTTCTGTCAAGAAGTCACAAATGAGACAAGGGTCGGGAATTCCAAGAAAAGTTTCCTGGCCGGTTATTTTTTTTTTTTTTAAAGATTATCAAACTTTACGGGACTGTCAAGCTGCAATGTCAACATATCTTAAAAGACAATCCTGTCTGTCAGAGTGCAAACAGGGTGTACTTCCGACGTCTCAATCGTCCCAACAGACCGTCAGTCACCTCACTGAATGTCCGACCCTCGACGCAAACTTCCTCACTCTCTTTTTAACGAAAGCCATTATTATTGTATTACTACTGCTGCTACTACTACTACAACAACTAATGTTACTATTACTATTAATACTAGGATTACACCTCAATCTAAGCCTATATATACCCTCTGTGTTCATGTATTGTTTGTAACGGCTTGACAAAGCTCCTGGAGAGCGAAACGTTGCCACAATAAAATGTCACATTAGTTGCACTTGTGTCCTTTTACCTAACATATTGTCGGTAATTCTACCAACATGAATACAATAAGAACAACAGCAACAATAATAATAATAATAGAAGTCTTGTTCTTTGCTCCACCTTCACCCATAAAAGTCCTCTAGTAATACAGGACATATCACTAGATAATGTATCTTAAGATGTGTTGTGTAGTAAAGATGTGCTGTGCATTAAAGATGTGAAAATCCATTCTAATTAGGTGACTAAAATAAAACTGAGAAATTCTTCAGATCCAAGGAATTGGGGTCTAGAATTACTTGGTTTCTGAGCCACTTGTGAGAGGCTCTTGATCCAAGGAATTAAACTCGTCCTCCTTTTCTTTGCATAGAAATTTATTGCTTTTTATTCCACTATTATCTATATGACCCGTACGAGTTTAAAGCTCTTTTATATATAATAACTTTATATTAATATACATGTTACAAAAAACGCGATTCTAAAAGCTTAGAAATCTCCAGTGAATACTAGAAAGGACTTCCCTTCTAGCATCCAGCCTGTTACTGGGTTTTCGTAACAAGTAGTCAGTATCCTTGTCCAATTATCCATTAGAATTCAGTATAATTCAATAGTTCTTTAGGATTACAACTGGTAGGCTACTAACTAGAGGAATTAAAATTTAATAAATTTATTAAGTCTAGAGGTATATTATCAAAGTAAATTAAATCACAGCAATCAAAATAAAATCAATCTCTCGAGTTCAATATTATTGTGCTGAAAGCACATATCACATTTATAATTCTTAAGTACCGTCTGGTACATTAACATTTAATAAGATATTACAAATATGTACAAGTTTGTGTGTATGGGTGTAAGTGCTCTTAAGTAGTTCACTATGTCTCACGACTCGACTAGACTTAAACAAGTGACTGACAAAGTCCTCTCATAAACTAACTTCTTGACCGACTGGCAACCAGAACAGTCTGCTTGAACAACAAAGAATGCTAAGCCCAACAGCAATGCAATATGCGACTGCGACACAGAATCAGGAACTGGAAGATAATATAACGACACTAAGTAGGGACCGTCAGCAGATCCTCCACAAAAGTTACAAAACTCCCATACTACTGAATCTAAGTTCAGCATAGGAAAAACCCGACTGTGACAATACACAGAAACCAGTACAAAATTTAGGTCAGAAGCTATAGCTAAGGACCTGAGATGTTAAGAGTGTCTAAGCGACACACAACCTCAGTACAACGTCGAAAATCACTAAGTCTATACAATGTTCTGTGAACAAAGTTCTACAGAACTAACAGGAATAATGAGACAGACAATCTGTCCAACCACCAAGCGAGTCTAGAGCAGACTGAATACTTCACGAGAGGTGAGGACACCCCCCCTCGATCACGTGATAGCCCCGTGGACAGCACACCTCAGAAGCCGGCAGTATAAGGAGCGACAAGCGAAAATTACAGTAGTTTGACAAGAGCACATTTTATGTACATCCTAACAACATAAGTCAAATAAGAATATAACAGTCAAATAATAATATAAAGTCATACATTTACGATTTAGCTATTATCGCAAATATAAGCAATATAAAATTAAATGAAAAGATAATATACATTATATATATATACATAATAATCATTGTAACCCATTCAGGGGTTGCAACAATACATAATATTTAAAATATTATAAACATTCACGATTAATAATAATAATAGATTGTCAACAACCTTTATCATCAATCAACTTGATACTAACAATTCACTCAAAAATCTTCATCAACATTTAACGAAGCTTCACTAACCTGTTAAGACCTTGCAACACCAGGGTATTGCTGGGAGGATGATGTGGTCGTTCAGTAAGATAAGATAAGATTTCGTTCGGATTTTTAACCCCGGAGGGTTAGCCACCCAGGATAACCCAAGAAAGTCAGTGCGTCATCGAGGACTGTCTAACTTATTTCCATTGGGGTCCTTAATCTTGTCCCCCAGGATGCGACCCACACCAGTCGACTAACACCCAGGTACCTATTTGCTGCTAGGTGAACAGGACAACAGGTGTAAGGAAACGTGTCGAAATGTTTCCACCCGCCGGGAATCGAACCCGGGCCCTCCGTGTGTGAAACGGGAGCTTTAGCCACCAGGCCACAAAGTGAGGATCCACACACTCTGCTGTACCAGAGATTCTCTGACTCAAGCTGCTCACTCATCTGTTTCATCAAAGAGTAAGTCAAACAAAACTTTGAATATCACTCCAGTTATTGTAACCCAGTTGAAAGCTTTGAGGCGCCAAAGCCAGAGAGAATTAGAAGTTTGGTCATGAACCTGGAGGCTCTGGTTGTTTTTTTTTTAGGCTTCTGCCCAGTTCATTCCTCCTTCGCTCTCACGACCAGAGTTGACCTGCTTGGGCTCAGTTGTCTTTTCGTCAAATAACACTGGCACCTGATGGCGATGTTTTGAATCATTAATTTGATTTTTTTGACGCTTTAAAATGTAGCGTTCAAGCTTTCTTTTCATCTCATGTTATGACTGCATGGGCATCGCCAGTGAGTCATCATGCTGTGAAGCATTAATCGGAGTTTCCTATTTTATTGTCGCAGTAAAGACCTCCGGAGCGACTTTTTCAGCGTCGGTGTTTGTAATAGCTATCCCAGAAGTGACGGCCTCAGATTTAGTCTTCGAAGATAGGGGAGAGAACGCTTGATTCATCGTTTTAGATTCGGTCTGTGAAGTTACTGAAGAGACACATGGGGGGAATGTCTCATGTTCGGTCTGTGTAGCAGCAGAGCAGACTTTAGGATTGACCATCTGACAGCTGGTCTATGTAGTTTACGAAGAGTACAATATCTTGGTCTTCTAGCAGGTCTCTGATGGTTGGATAATGACCCATCCTTCTTCTACCTCACAGTTGATTAACCCCCCAGCCTGTCTACTAGGCACTTCAACCATCTCGCAAGATACCATTCCCTCCGATTCACTTCCATTAGATTCAACCCATTCATACACTCTTAATATGAATGTTCCTTACTCGAGAGTAAGAAGGTGGGAGTTCTGTAATTCTTTAAGAAGGTGGATGTCGAGTTGGAAATTTTATTTTCATCTCTCTCATTTTGTCGTTATTTAAAATAGTTACCAGTTGATGAAGGAAGTAACAACTTGCATCACTAGACGACTTTTATAAGTGAAGTTAGAACAATGAAGAAAACTTTCGATACTATCATCATTATCATTATTATTATTTTTAACTATTTGTGGTAAAGTTGTGCGGTCCAGTACAGGTAACAAACATGTGTTAGTTTGTAAAGAAACCATGTGCTGTGTTATGAAGATATGTTGAGTAGTAAAGATGCTATATAGTGAAGATGTGTTATGTTGTAAAGATGTGCTGTGTGGTAAAGAAGCGTTGTGAAGGAAGTGTTGAGTAGTGAAGATGTGATGGGTAGTAAAGATGTGTTTGTATAGTAAATAAGTAATAGGTAGTAAAGATGTGTTGAGTAGTAAAGATGTGATGGGAAGTATAGATGTGTTGAGTTGTAAAGATGTGTTGACTAGTAAAGATGTGATGGGTGGTAAAGATGTGTTGAGTTGTAAAGATGTGTTGAGTAGTAAAGATGTGATGGGTAGTATAAATGTGTTGAGTTGTAAAGATATGTTGAGTAGTAAAGATGTGATGTGTAGTAAAGATGTGTTGAGTTGTAAAGATGTGTTGAGTAGTAAAGATGTGATGGGAAGTAAATATGTCATTTAGTAAAGATGTGAATATCTTTCTAGTTTTCCATCACCAATACGAGCTTCTAATCCCTTCCACTCAAGTGGCTGGAATCAAACTGAGAAATTCTTCAGATACCAGGAATTGGAGCCTAGAAATACTTGGTTCCAGAGCCTTTTGTGAAAGGCTCTTGATCCATGGAGCTGAATTTCTCCTTTTCTTGGCATAGAAATTCATTGCTTTCCATTCCACTGTTAGCTGTATGACCCCTACGAGTTTAGCGCTCCTCTATGTATCATAATTTTCTCTCAACACATATGCCGAAAAATATTATGATAATAATGATATAATAATAAAAATAATAATAATAATAATAATAATAATAATAATAATAATAATAATAATAATAATAATAATAATAATATAATTACTATAATGATGCACTTAGGAATTTGTGGAGACAAAGAACTTTGTCCATGGATGCAAAAAGGGGAATGTATGAGAGTATAGTTGTACCAACGCTCTTATATGGGTGTGAAGCATGGGTGATGAATGTTGCAACGAGGAGAAGGCTGGAGGCAGTGGAGATGTTATGTCTGAGGGTAATGTGTGGTGTGAATATAATGCAGAGAATTCGTAGTTCGGATATTAGGATGTGTGGGATTACCAAAACTATTATCCAGAGGGCTAAGGAGGGGTTTGAGGTGGTTCGGATATGTAGAGAGAATGGAACAAATCAAAATGACTTTGAGAGTCTATAAATCTGTAGTGGAAGGAAGGCGGGGTAGGGGTCGGCCTAGGAAAGGTTGGAGGGAGGGAGTGAAGGAGGCTTTGTGTGCGAGGGGCTTGGACTTCCAGCAAGCGTGCATGAGCGTATTTGATAGGAGTGAATGGAGACAAATGGTTTTTAATACTTGACGTGCTGTTGGAGTGTGAGCAAAGTAACATTTATGAAGGGGTTCAGGGAAATCGGCAGGCCGGACTTGAGTCCTGGAGATGGGAAGTACAGTGCCTGCACTCTGAAGGAGGGGTGTTAATGTTGCAGTTTAAAAACTGTAGTGTAAAGCACCCTTCTGGCAAGACAGTGATGGAGTGAATGATGGTGAAAGTTTTTCTTTCTCGGGCCACCCTGCCTTGGTGGGAATCGGCCGATATGTTAATAATAAAAATAATAATATTAATAATAAAAATAATAATATTAATAATAAAAATAATAATATTAATGAAAATAAAAATAATAGTATTACTGATAATAATAAAATTAATAATGATAATAATAATGAAATATTTATATAATAATCCTGATATAATCATAATAGTAATAATTATACTAATATTAACAGTATTAATAATAATAATAATATTAATAATAATAATAATAATAGTATTAATAAAAATAATAGTAATAATGATAGTAAGAGTAATAACAATAATAATATTAGTAGTATTAATAAAAAATTATAGTAATAATAATAATAATAATAATAATAATAATAATAATAATAATAATAATAATAATAATAATAATAATAATAATAAAAGATTCATTCTCAACAGCCTCCATCATCATCTTTTCACTTAAAAATATCCATCAATATTTAACGAAACATTCATTAAACCTGTTGAGAACTTGCTACTCCAGTGTAATAGAAGGACTGAGGGGGATGATGTGATCAAGTTTGATCCAATCATAATGTGGATATACTCATCCTACTGATCCTCAGACTCAAAAGATCCACTAACCATTATCATCAGTTAGTATTTCAAGTAAAAGTCTGAACAGAGGTAAAAGAAGTAGAATCGTAAAGATGAATTTGAAAAACAGTTTCATTCTTCTAATTTCATCTTCAGCATCTTTAAACAGCTAATTTAAAGCTTCATCAGTTTCCTCATAGTCCTGCTCGTTCTGGTCGTTTTCCTGGACCTCTGAGTCCAATCCTTCTTCACTCTCACGACTAGAGTCAGCCTGGTTGGGGTCAGCTGTGTCTTTGTCATCTGGCGCTGCCACCTGATGGTTCTGTTGTGACTCTTTAATGCTATCTTTTTGACTCTTTAAAGGACAATAGCACTGTTTTGTTTTCGTCTCTGGTAATGATTGTTATAGCATCGTCAGTGGGTCATTATGCTATGAAATATTCTTAATGTCTGTATTTAGAGTTAGAGTATAGACTCCTGGAGAGACTCTTGCAGAGTCGATCTCTGAAACAACCGAAGAGACACACTGGGTGACCGTTCCAGATTCGGTCCGTGAAGTTACCGAAGAGACACATGGGGAAAATGTCTCATATTCGGTCTGTGTAGCAGCGGAGCAGACCTTAGGATTGACCATCTGATAGTCGGTCTATGTAGTTTACGAAGAGTACAATATTTTGATCTTATTAGAGCAGGTCTCTGATGATTGGATAGTGACCCGTCCTTCTTCTACCTCACAGTTGATTAACCCCCCTGCCTGTCTACCAGGCACTTCAACCATCTCCCAAGAATTATTTAGGCTGTCCATTCCCCCCAATTCATTTTCATTAGATTCAACCAATTCATAAATTTTTAACATGGCTGTTCCATTCTGAAGAGTAAAAAGGTGGAAGTCACGTAGTTCTTTAAGAAGGTGGACGTCGAGTTTGAACTTTTCAACTGTTTTCCTTCCTCTTTTGAATTTTAGTTTAATAAGTGAGGTGCTGCCATCTTCACACACTGAGGAAGGGACACAGAGTTCGACCAGAGATATGGGGTAACGCCTCTGGGTTTAATTCTCCTCCCACATCTCCTTATGTAATTACCGAGAGGCCAAAAGAGTCACTTTTTTCCTCTTCCAAAATAAAGTAGACTTCTACTCCTCCAAGAAAATTCGGAGTTCTTTAGGCTCTCTGCTTTCCAAGGGACAAGCGAACCATGCATAAAATTTTATTTTCATCTCGCTCATTTTGTAGTTATTTAAAATAGTTACTGGTTGATGAAGGAAGTAACACGTTGTATCACTAGACGACTTTATGAGTGAAGTTAGAACAATGAACAATAATTTTATTATTATTATTAACCATTGGTAGTAAAGTTGATCTGTCTAGTACAGATAGTAAAGTTGTGTTGTGCAGTAAAGATGTGTGTAGTGAAGATTTGTTGTGTAGTGAAGATGTGTTGTGTAGTAAAGATGTGTTGTGTAGTGAAGATTTGTTGTGTAGTAAAGATGTGTTGTGTAGTAAAGATGTGTTGTGTAGTAAAGATGTGTTGTGTAGTAAAGATGTGTTGTGTAGTAAAGATGTGTTGTTTAGTAAAGATATGTTGTGTAGTAAAGATGTGTTGTGTAGTAAAGATGTGTTGTGTAGTAAAGATGTGTTGTGTAGTAAAGATGTGTTGTGTAGTAAAGATGTGTTGTGCAGTAAAGATGTGTTGTGTAGTGAAGATGTGTTGTGTAGTGAAGATGTGTTGTGTAGTAAAGATGTGTTGTGTAGTAAAGATGTGTTGTGTAGTAATGATGTGTTGTGTAGTAAAGATGTGTTGTGTAGTAAAGACGTGTTGTGTAGTAAAGATGTGTTGTGTAGTGAAGATGTGCTGTGTAGTGAAGATGTGTTGTGTAGTAAAGATGTGTTGTGTAGTAAAGATGTGTTGTGTAGTGAAGATGTGTAGTAAAGATGTTTTTTGTAGTAAAGATGTGTTGTGTAGTAAAGATGTGTTGTGTAGTAAAGATGTGTTGTGTAGTAAAGATGTGTTGTGTAGTGAAGATGTGCTGTGTAGTGAAGATGTGTTGTGTAGTAAAGATGTGTTGTGTAGTAAAGATGTGTTGTGTAGTGAAGATGTGTTGTGTAGTAAAGATGTGCTGTGTAGTAAAGATGTGTTGTGTAGTAAAGATGTGTTGTGTAGTAAAGATGTGTTGTGTAGTGAAGATGTGTAGTAAAGATGTGTTGTGTAGTAAAGATGTGTTGTGTAGTAAAGATGTGTTGTGTAGTAAAGATGTGTTGTGTAGTGAAGATGTGCTGTGTAGTGAAGATGTGTTGTGTAGTAAAGATGTGTTGTGTAGTAAAGATGTGTTGTGTAGTAAAGATGTGTTGTGTAGTAAAGATGTGTTGTGTAGTAAAGATGTGTTGTGTAGTAAAGATGTGTTGTGCAGTAAAGATGTGTTGTGTAGTGAAGATGTGTTGTGTAGTGAAGATGTGTTGTGTAGTAAAGATGTGGTGTGTAGTAAAGATGTGTTGTGTAGTAAAGATGTGTTGTGTAGTAAAGATGTGTTGTGTAGTAAAGATGTGTTGTGTAGTGAAGATATGTTGTGTAGTGAAGATGTGCTGTGTAGTGAAGATGTGTTGTGTAGTAAAGATGTGTAGTAAAGATGTGTTGTGTAGTGAAGATGTGTAGTAAAGATGTTTTTTGTAGTAAAGATGTGTTGTGTAGTAAAGATGTGTTGTGTAGTAAAGATGCGTTGTATAGTAAAGATGTGTTGTGTAGTGAAGATGTGTTGTGTAGTGAAGATGTGTTGTGTAGTAAAGATGTGTTGTGTATTAAAGATGTGTTGTGTAGTAAAGATGTGTTGTGTAGTAATGATGTGTTGTGCAGTAAAGATGTGTTGTGTAGTAAAGATGTGTTGTGTAGTAAAGATGTGTTGTGTAGTAAAGATGTGTTGTGTAGTAAAGATGTGTTGTGTAGTGAAGATGTGTTGTGTAGTAAAGATGTGTTGTGTAGTAAAGATGTGTTGTGTAGTAAAGATGTGTTGTGTAGTAAAGATGTGTTGTGTAGTAAAGATGTGTTGTGTAGTAAAGATGTGTTGTGTAGTAAAGATGTGTTGTGTAGTAAAGATGTGTTGTGTATTAAAGATGTGTTGTGTAGTGAAGATTTGTTGTGTAGTAAAGATGTGTTGTGTAGTGAAGATGTGTTGTGTAGTGAAGATTTGTTGTGTAGTGAAGATGTGTTGTGTAGTAAAGATGTGTAGTGAAGATTTGTTGTGCAGTAAAGATGTGTTGTGTAGTGAAGATTTGTTGTGTAGTGAAGATGTGTTGTGTAGTGAAGATGTGTTGTGTAGCGAGGATGTGTTGTATGGTGAAGATGTGTTGTGTAGTGAAGATGTGTTGTGTAGTAAAGAAGTGATGTGTAGTAAAGATGTGTTGTGTAGTGAAGATGTGTTGTGTAGTGAAGATGTGTTGTGTAGTAAAGATGTGTTGTGTAGTAAAGATGTGTTGTGTAGTAAAGATGTGTTGTGTAGTAAAGATGTGTTGTGTAGTAAAGATGTGTTGTGTAGTGAAGATGTGTTGTGTAGTAAAGATGTGTTGTGTAGTGAAGATGTGTTGTGTAGTAAAGATGTGTTGTGTAGTAAAGATGTGTTGTGTAGTAAAGATGTGTTGTGTAGTAAAGATGTGTTGTGTAGTAAAGATGTGTTGTGTAGTAAAGATGTGTTGTGTAGTAAAGATGTGTTGTGTAGTAAAGATGTGTGTGTGTAGTTGTGTAAAGATGTGTTGTGTAGTAAAGATGTGTAGTAAAGATGTGTTGTGTAGTGAAGATGTTGTATAGTAGTAGTGAAAATGTGTTGTGTAGTAAAGATGTGTTGTGTAGTAAAGATGTGTTGTGTATTAAAGACGTGTTGTGTAGTAAAGATGTGTTGTGTAGTAAAGATGTGTTGTGTAGTAAAGATGTGTTGTGTAGTAAAGATGTGTTGTGTAGTGAAGATATGTTGTGTAGTGAAGATGTGCTGTGTAGTGAAGATGTGTTGTGTAGTAAAGATGTGTTGTGTAGTAAAGATGCGTTGTATAGTAAAGATGTGTTGTGTAGTGAAGATGTGTTGTGTAGTGAAGATGTGTTGTGTAGTAAAGATGTGTTGTGTATTAAAGATGTGTTGTGTAGTAAAGATGTGTTGTGTAGTAAAGATGTGTTGTGTAGTAAAGATGTGTTGTGTAGTAAAGATGTGTTGTGTAGTAAAGATGTGTTGTGTAGTAAAGATGTGTTGTGTAGTAAAGATGTGTTGTGTATTAAAGATGTGTTGTGTAGTAAAGATGTGTTGTGTAGTGAAGATGCGTTGTGTAGTAAAGATGCGTTGTGTAGTAAAGATGTGTTGTGTAGTAAAGATGTGTTGTGTAGTAAAGATGTGTTGTGTAGTAAAGATGTGTTGTGTAGTAAAGATGTGTTGTGTAGTAAAGATGTGTTGTGTAGTAAAGATGTGTTGTGTATTAAAGACGTGTTGTGTAGTAAAGATGTGTTGTGTAGTAAAGATGTGTTGTGTAGTAAAGATGTGTTATGTGATAAATATGTGATGAATAGCAAAGATGTGTTAAGTAGTAAGGATGCATTGTGTATTGAATATGTGTTGAGTAGTAAGAAGTTTTGCATAATAAAGATGTGTTGAATACTATAATTTTTGTTTTAAATTTAGAGTTTTCGGGGCAGAAGTGACAAATTCGACAAATTACAGATATACTCATATACAGATATACAGATACAGAGAGTTGCAGCCCAGCCGCCGTGGAGAGAAGACGTCGTCGTTCCTGCTCTTCAGCTGAGCAACTCTGAACACTGTTGCTCGAGAATTTACTTGGGTTATCCTGAGTAGTTCTTCACCAGAGCTGAGAGGAGACTTGATTGCAGTCACTTCGAGCCCCATCCCATCAAGAGGGTAAGGCGGTGACTTGCTTGCTTGTTCACCCCTCTCATCCCCTTCCCCCCATCCTTCCCCATCCTCCCCTCACCCATACATCAACACTGGCCCACACACTTAACACACTACATACATTGCTATCCTTCTGACTGTCCTATCTTCTTCTTTTTCGGCAACTTCGCTTTGGCGAGTTAACACAAGGCATTTTGACCATCTGGTAGCCCGTGTGGTTTTTTAAAATCCAGCCGATCTTTGCCTTGGGCCCTTTCCCCTCACTACTCGAGGGTAGGCTATCTTAGGGGCTGACCTTCATAAGTCAGCTGAAATATGATGTTAGGCTAACATTAAGGAAAGATACCTTTTTGTTAAGCAACTCCTCTGCCAGATGCACCTTCCTAGGCATCATGGCAAGGATTCGTGTAAGATTACGCATTGATGGAAATCAAATGTCCGTGAAAGACATTCTCAAATGTATTTGCTCAAACTCAACTGTTGCTCCAGTGGATGTTTTTCAAACCCACGCTGGAGCAGTACTTCTCCTCTCTTCGGAAGAAGAGTTACATCAACTACTAAAGCATGATGTCTTGGATAAACTGAAGACTTCTGGTGTTACACCAGTTGCACCTGACAGCTATCAAGCTCAGAGGACTGTGTTTGTGGCCAGAATCAACAGTTTTATGAAACACAGCACTGTTAATGAAATTGTTGATAACATTAATGCCGAGAATTCTGACCTTAGGGCTGTAGAAGCACACAAATTCTCGAATACCATCAACAATAAGGTAACTTTAAAATTAATACTCGAGACACCTGAGGAGGCTAAACTTGTGTGTCAAAATGGCTTCAAATGTTTTGGCACCAGATGTACATCTGACCAAATTTCTCTGGAACGCTTCGTCAGTGTGACACAATGTTTCAAGTGTTATGCCTTTGGTCATAACAACAACAAATGCAGTACACAAGGGCAAATTTGTAGCATTTGCTCTGGCCAACATTCGTATCGTGATTGTACTAATAAAAATACACCTAAATGTGTCCTCTGTAATGGAAAACATCATGCTGTTTCTGCTATTTGTCCTGAAAGAAAAAAGGAAATGCAGAAAATTCTTGACGCCAAGAAACTATCCACTTCTAAGAAGACCACTCCCCAGGCACCGCCAACCATGTCCCAAACTTCCTTCCCAGCTCTGCCTGGATCAAGTGGGACTCCTCAGGTCTCTACCAATGGTTCCAATGTTTGGAATTCTGCCCCTCTTGGAGTGCCCCAATCTATCCCTCACTTACAACAGACACAACAACAAGGTTCAGTCGCATCTCATATGTCTCAGGTATCCACAGACGGGGATATAACGAGAGCACAACTAATGTACTTGTTGGCCAAAGACACAGCAGGTGGTGACATTCAACTCTGCTCTCAGGTTTTAAATGATTTGTTAATGGCTAATGGGATCACTCCCATCACTATCCCTGAAAATGTGAAGGCTATTATGACCCAGCCTTCTCATAACAAGAAGTATGTACCATACTCTACATCTAAAAATAAGCCTAAGTCATCCCTGGCCCAGGGATCGCCCTCCTCGCAAACCCAGGTTGTCAACTCTCAACCCAATAAGTCAACACCTGAACATAACAATGCCCCAGAAAGTGGTGCCTACTCTCCCGCTATTGTAGCTGATCCTGTTGAACAGGAATTTTCCCAAGGTAACTCACCTTGCCGATCTAATATTCTCTTGGAGCCTACACAGTCTCCCATTAACTCTCACGAGCCTCTGCTTCCTGAAACTGAGAATAGCTTACCTCAGTTTTATGATGATGACTCTAACGACTCTAACGATTCTAATGAGTCTGTTAATATTACTGCCTCTAGTGAAGATGATGGCATTTTTAATACACAAGCATCCACGCAAAAGTTCCCTCTTCCCCTTGACGAGTCCAGCAGGGATAGTGTAGATACAACACATAACATTACTTGCAGGCGTTCAGAACGCAGTGTACGAGCGAAGATAAAGCAATAATGGGGATTACAATTTTCCAACTTAATGTTCAACATTTCTTTAATAACCGTTACCTTCTTGAGGTTGAACTACATAACTACAATCCCGATGTTGTACTTTTGAACGAGACAGCTGCAAGAGTTGATCAACATATTAAATTACGTGGATACTGTACTGTGGAAAAATCGAGAGGACCCTTTAGTGGTGTAGCCATTTTGGTTAAATTAGGATATACATTTAAAAATATTCATGTTGATGAAGATAACATTCTTGCAATAGAACTAACAACGTCGCATGGACAAATAGTGATAGGAACTGGATATTTTCCCCCGAGACAGCCATATATAGAGTCAATTCCTCTGCATAGGATATTAAGCAGAAATATTCCAACAATTCTAGCTGGAGATTTTAATGCTCATCACCCTGCCCTCTTCAACTGTGGAGCTGGCATTCCACTGGGTGACTTAAAAGGAAAACAACTCTTTAATATCATGAAAGCTAGAAACCTGTCATTTCAAGGCCCATTCTTCAAATCGTACATTGGACCTCATCCAGGAACACCAGATATAGTACTGACAAACAGAGACTGTGACATCTTTCACTGTCGTATATCTCCTGGTGGAAACGTAGGATCTGACCATATCCCTGTTATAATACAACTACAAACTTCTCCATTTAGAATACCTGTAACTCCTAAACCCAATCTTAACACCCTAGGATTTGACCCCTTCAGGGCATATCTGGGTGAGGATGAAATTGTGTCTTTGGAAAATCTGCCTTCCAGTGCAATTGATGATGCAATCAGGTCCCTGCACAATCGAATAATTGAAGCTACCAATGCAACTTGCCAATTAGCTTCCACAAAGATATACCAACAATATAAACCTACTAGAGAAATTAGAGACACTTTAAGAAATTATCAAGCAGAATGTCGAAGGCATCTTCAAACGCGACAACCACCAGCAGCTACACTGCACCGATTAAGGCACGAATTAATTAACATGATTAGTCAACACAAACGAGACATATGGAAATTTCTAGTTCTTCAAGCTAATCAATATAAACGTGAACCAGCAAAATTTTGGAGTAAGATCCGACAACTTTTAGGGGCAAAGCACAAGGTTCCTAACTACCTAGTTCATACCTTCACTGATGAGGATGATGAAGATGTTGAAATTAAACTTGACGATCCACAGGACCAGGCTAATTTGATGGGTGATGTATGGGAGAAAATTCTCTCTCACAATAACAGTCGTCAATTTAATAATAATCATTATCAGTTAGTAAATGAATGGAGAGATGAGAACTTGGATGATCTACAACCACTACCTACCATCGATACTTCAACTCTTGAAGATACCCACCCGCTTACTAGACCTATTACATTACTAGAGATAAGTCAGGTTATTGGAAGAATGAGAAATAGAGCCCCTGGCCTCTCTGGAATAAAAATGAAACAAATAAAGTACCTACCTAGAAATTGCAAACAGTCCTTGGTAAATATCTTTAATGCCATCTTGGCCTCAGGACATTTTCCAGTTGTTTTTAAGACTGCTAGGATGATCTTTCTTGCTAAGCCCAATAAAGACATCCACCAACCTGGGAACTATAGACCTATATCTTTACTTGAAGTCACTGGAAAAGTTCTTGAGAAAGTCATTTCCAACAGATTGAATTACTATATGGAGTTTAATCACTTGTTTACTGAAAAACAATTTGGCTTTAGAACACATAGAAGTACCAATCACGCAATAAATGTCATTTTTGACACTGTAGCAAGTCTAAAACAGCAGGGCAATCTTGCCTTAATTGCCACCAGAGATGTTCATAAAGCTTTTGATAGCTTATGGCATGATGGCCTTATATACAAACTCATTGACCTACCAGACCATAACTGGACTTTTCTCAGAGTAATTTATAATTTCTTAACTCAAAGAAAAATCATTCCCACCTTTCATGGCAAGTCGACAGAACCTTTTATACCGACGGCTGGTGTCCCACAAGGTTCTTGTCTCAGTCCACTTCTGTTTAACATTTATGTGAATGACCTTCCTCAACCAGAGTTTAATGACACAATTGTGACACAGTTTGCAGATGATGTTATTCATGTCGTCTCATCAACTCCAGTAACAGGAAAATACAAGTATGAGAGAGTCATAGAAAAAATGAATATTTAACTTAGTCGAACATCTAATTGGGAGAAGAAATGGAGAATTACGACTAATCCTGACAAGGTCCTTGTTAGCACGATAGGATGTTTTGCATCAACCATCGAAGATAAAGGGGGTATCTCCATCAGAGGTACACCTGTAGCTATTAGAAACCCTAACAAGATCTTGGGATATGAAATAGACAGGTTGCTCCACTCAACATCTCATGTAACTAAAAAGATCAACACAGCCAAAGCTGGTCTTAGCAGACTCTTTCGATTCAATCAAGCCCCTCAACATGTCAAAAAACATCTGTATAAAATGATAATAAGACCTATACTTGAATACCCTTGTGTCCCAATGTCATTAACAACAAAGACCAATATGCTACGGTTACAAAGGGTCCAGAATAGAGCTCTTCGCTTTATTACCGATACCAGGAGGAGAGACAGAGTTAAAATGGCAGATTTACATACACAACAAGATATTACTGCCATAAATGTACACCTTGACACTCTAAAAAAGAAACAACTTTATACAATGCAAGAACTATACATGCCAGATAGAGAACATCCTATACAAGTGATAAATACCACAGATTACACCATCAATACTCCGCCTCACAGGACTCAAAGAATGACTCTCCCACAGAGGGTTCGTCGTTTTATTCATAAAGATGATTACCCTCGACCCATGATTTTGAGTAACTTACCTGACGAAGAAGATTGGATACTACCAGAACCCTTCTATGTATACTGAGAAAATCATCGCCCCCAATTAGGGAGACATCTTAAATAACTTTCTAATGTAAAATTAAGAAGCTATTGTCACGAGCTTATAAACCGGCCAGAAAATTATTGCCTTTCTTGTTGTATAAATATCCGTTGTGCAATCGCGAAAAAAAAAAAAAAAAAAAAAAAAAAAAAAAAAAAAAAAAAAAAAGAAAAAAAAAAAAAAAAAAAAAAAAAAAGCAATTGCAATTTGTATAACTACTACCAATTCAGAGTCATGTACTTATATACATATTATATCTATGTGACTCTGATGGGTTAGTATTATACCCCCCAAAGAATATATTATCAATTTACATACACTTTTTAACTTACACCAAAGTGGTTGGGCCACTTACCTTTTATATCCTACCTCTCCCCCCCTCCCACCCTTTTCCAATATTTCCATCCTTACCCATCCTTCTTCCTTACCCATCTTACCAAAGCTCTGGTCATTAGAACTAGAACTAGGGCAGAAGTTTTTCGATGTATCTGAGGTAGGATGGTCGTAGCTCCATTTCCTCGGATCAAGACTGTGACATGTTTTTATATACAGATTGATTCAAAGTGAAGGACCCAATTTGAATGCAGTGGTGCTTTTTAATTGGGTCCATCAATTTGAAACAAAGTGTGTGTGTGTGTATTCTCAGAGTCGAGTAAGTGAAATATGGCGCTTAATACCCGTAGAGTTTTATACACTATTGACCAAATTTAGATATGGGAAAACTGCACTTTTGAGGAAACGTTACGCCACGAATGGCGAAACGTTTGTTTTAATATATGTCCTGTAGTATTACAGTTATCAATGAAAACGTTTGGCCATTCCATGTCCTGAACTGAACGTGTCTTCTTTCACTTCTTGTCAGCATCACCACGCCATTCCTCGATAAATTTAGACCTTAACTGACATATACATAAGGGTAAATGTAGTAAGTGTTGCAGCTCTTGGTTCCCTAAGGTGAGTTTCTGATCCCTCATGAGGTATATCTCTTGGCTCCTTGCTTTAACAAAAATAAATCAAGCTCCAGCTCCTATTTTATGGGTATAATATGGATTAGCATCATTACCCAGGGTAACCCAAATTTTTCAAAGTAACTTAATTCCGTATAGTCAGCTCTAGACCACTTATGTGGCGTGCTCCAGCTCCCGGTCTTTACCAAGGGGTAACAACTGCCACAGCTCCAGAAAACTTATGTGGCGTGCTGCAGCTTCTGGTCTCTACTAAAGGGTAACAACTGTCACAGCTCCAGATCACTCTTATGAGACGTACTGCAGCTCTGTGTCCAACATTTTAAAGGCGTACATTATCACTATATCTTTATGTAAATAGTGTGTATGTAAGTAATCTGTATGTATGCATATATGTGTAATTATTTATATATGTAGGTATTCGTATGTGTCTGCATGGGTATGTATTATTTCTTAGGAAAAGGATCAGTTAAAGTTTTAAGTCACTTATCTTTTGTATTCTTTATTGTCAATAAAAATTGTGGGATAAAGATATCAATAAAGCAATGAATGTCTTATTGATTAGTTGCAATAATGTCTCTTTAGTACTAAACGATGCAAAGTGGGAAAGAAATGCAAAATATACAGGAGAGAAATATATATATATATATATATATATATATATATATATATATATATATATATATATATATATATATATATATATATATATATATATATAT
>NC_091301.1:59581482-59626355 GCF_038502225.1 Cherax quadricarinatus | reverse complement strand
GACCAGATGACCGAACAGGTAATTCACGTATCAGGTATCATTCTAACACTGGTATCCTGGCTGAAGATACATATAAAGTATCAGGGAAATACAATTTCTTATCATCCATACATAGTTATTGTATGAGGTATCATTCTACCACATGTGAGGTATCGGATATCGTCTTTACACAAATATGGTATCAGGTATAGTATCAGGTATCATCCTAGGATGATAATCCTTGCGGAAGTATAATATCAGATATTAAACAAGCAACGTTATGGTATCAAATATCATCCTAGCATAGGTTTGGTATCAAGAATCATCTTAGTATAGGTATAGCATGAAATATCATACTAGCAGAGCAGCATGATAAGGCATGATCCTCAGCATTGCTCCATTAAGTTCTCAGTCTAATAATCTCTCTCTCTCTCTCTCTCTCTCTCTCTCTCTCTCTCTCTCTCTCTCTCTCTCTCTCTCTCTCTCTCTCTCTCTCTCTCTCTCTCACTCTCTGCTCATCTCCTCTCTCTCTCTCTCTCTCTCTCCTCTCTCTCTCTCCTCCCTCATCTCTCTCTCTCTCTCCTCTCTCTCTCTATACTTTTTTTCCGCTCATCCACATGCATTTCATCTCTCTACTTCTTTCACAAGATAATTCCTTTTTCCATTATTTTTATCTGTTGAACATATTTTTCCTGAACACGTTCATTACCGTTTTTTATGTCCTGTTCACTTGCATTTCTCTGTTGCCCTTTTGTGTTTTCTAGTTGATTTTTCTTATGTATTTGTGTACGTCCCTTGCTCCTCTTGCTTTATTGCTTTTCTGTCTTCCTCCTTCCCTCCTTTACTGTCACCCTCCCTTCCTCCACTGTTTTTCTTCCGTTCTTTCCCCTGTCTCGTGTCTCTCCATGTGTCAGTTTATCTCACTATTATTGCGTCTCCTTGTTCACTCCCTCTTTACTGTACCTTATTCTTCAGTAAAACTGTCGGTAAAGTGTCTGACTACCTATTTGTGTGTCTCATTGTTCCACACTTTGTTGTTTTCTCTCTCTCTCTCTCTCTCTCTCTCTCTCTCTCTCTCTCTCTCTCTCTCTCTCTCTCTCTTTTTTACACAGGGTTTGACAAGGTTAAGGATCCCTAGCTTTATTGACAAGCTATTTACAGGTTAAGGATTCCTGACTTTATTGGCAAGCTAAGAGCTGTTACCTACATCAGCTCATTTGAAAGCATTTTTATTGTTATGAGACCTACAAGTAGGGAACAGGATGAAGTTGGAGCCATCTGTGGGCCAGCATTTTCATTTGATCAACTGACTTTATCTCGTTGACATCATTATGCTGTACGAATGTGTTCCATACTCGAGTCATCCTAGGTATGTATGATCTCAGATGGAGTGATGTTCTGGAGAAGGGTACAGCCAGAGTGAAGTTGCTGCTTTCTGCCCGTCTTGTGGCATAAAAGCTTGTTCACGCTGTCCTCGAAGTGGATCCAAGTGTGGTATTTTGACAATATTGGCCTTGTACATAACAGTAAGGCCACCCACATCCCTCCTATGTTGAGGGCTCTTCTGAAATGACAGATCTATCCAGGATGGGTCCAGGCGAGAGATGAGATGTCTTGCTCTGTTCTCTATTCTGTCAAGCAGTCGCAGATGAGAGGGGGAGCAGGCAAACCAAGAAAGAGGAGCTTACTCAAGGTGCGAGCGTACCTGTGCCTCGTACAGGATCTTGCAACCCCTACTGTCAAGCAGATGCGAGATACGGCGAAGTGCTGTAAGCTTCCTGGCTGCCTTGTTTGCAAGATTTATAACATGGTTCTTCATGGTTAGTTTGGAGTCAAATTTCACCCCAAGGATATCAACTTCTTCTCCAGATGCCAACACCCTCCCATTCATCCTTACTACTGCACCAGCATTACCATCATGGTGCCTAGAGACGATCATCATTTGCGTTTTCTCAGGTGCAAATGTTACTTGCCATCTATTTCCCCAAGCTGATATAGCTCTCAGCTGGTGATTGATGTAGCTTAGAGCAGCTGGCATTTCTTCTCTTGGATAAGTGAATGTCAGTGTACAGTCGTCTGCATATGCATGTGATTCTGGGATGAGATGAAGAAGGTCGTTGAAGTAGACATTCCATAACAATGGACCCAGCACGCTTCCTTGTGGAACACTTGCTCCAATAGGATGTCTTGCTGATTCCGTTCCATTGAGGACTACACTTAGAGATCTACCATGAAGGTAATCACTGAGAAGACATAGCGTAGAGCCTGCAATTCCCAGTGCTTGAAGTTTTGCTAAGAGGCCCTGGTGCCACACCCGGTCGAAAGCGCCAGCAATGTCCAGTGCTACCACACAGCTGACTTTGGATTCATCCAGTGACTGGTGGCACTTAGTAGAGAGGTTTAACAACAGATCAGCAGCAGAGTAACCTTTCCTGAAGCCATATTGACGATCACAAAGTAGTGAGTGGTAGTCAAAAAGCTCTGTCATTTGTCTTGAGATTATTGTCTCAAGGATCTTACCAGTGATTGACAGGAGTGACACTGGTCTGTAGTTGCTGATTTCTGCTCTGCTCTTCTTTTTGTGAACAGGGACTACATTTGCCTCTTTCCATAGAGAGGGCCATTTACACTGTACTAGGCAGTGCTGAAAGATGCAGAGTTAGTGGCTGCTAGCTGGTCTGCATCTTCTTCTCAACAATCTTGGGCTCAACTTGTCTTGGCCCACAGCCTTTTCTTGGTCAAGCGATTTAAGAAGGAAATGCACCTCCTCCTACCTTATTGTCACCACTGACAGTTTTGACACAGTTCTTGCAGCTAGCAAAGGAGGGTCCCTTGCTGGATCAGGAACATGCATTTTAGTAGCAAAGTCTTCAGCAAAGAGGTCCACCTTCTCTTGACTACTAGTAGAGGTGGTCCCATCCTGTCGATTTAGAGGTGGAATGAGTTCATCAGGCAGATAACCTTGTCTGTCCTTGATCAGGGACCACCAGGTTTTGGAGCCTACCCTGCCTGATGCTAGCTTTCTTTTAGTGTCCACCTCCCATTTAGCAATGGCCCACTTTTGAACATCACCCATATGCCTACAGGCTTGCGTGTGCAAGTTCCTGTTATAGGTGGTAGGATGTCTCTTATACCTTCGCCATGCTTTGTACTTAGCAGTAGCAGCCTCTCTACAACGAAAGCCAAACCAAGGCTGATCTGTAGGCTTCGTCATATATTGCCGGTGAGGAATGTGTTCTTGTTGTAGATTAAGGATGTGTCCAGTGAAGGTTTTCACTTGGTTGTACACATCCCCTTGGAGAAGAGCATTCCAATCGGTGGTGGCGAGCTCAGAGCAAAGGGCTGGCCAATTACCTCTTTCCCATAGCCAGGTTGTGCGTGTGGACTCCTCACCTCTTCTGTTGGGATCTTAAGTGTCGTAAAAACAGCCTTGTGGTCAGACGATCCAACGTAGCCGAGGGGTTGACAAGTGACTATGCCTTCTGCCAGATCACTCACTACTGGGTCAAGGGAGGAGCCAGAAATATGAGTAGGGAAATCAACAAAGTTTCTCATGTCAAACACTGCAAGAAGGTCATCAGAGTCCCTCTGTATAAGGTGATGGTTGAGGTCACCAACAATTATAATATGTTGACAGTTGTGTTGTAGCAGAAGGGAGTCAATATTTTCCATTAGGAAGTTGATGGGGTCTTCATATTGCCACTGAGGTCTGTACATTGCACATGCTAGTACAGAGGTACTAGTGTTTATACAGAGCTTGAAGAACATTATTTCAAGATGTGTAGGGGTGGCAACATCAATGTGCTGGGCATGAACACTTTTAGAGAAGCACTCAACAACACCTCCTCCTTGCCCTTACCTGTCTCTTCTCATCCATGAGGTGTAGCCAGCAATTCTTGCAAAATTTTCTGGAGTCCCGCCATCCAAAAATGTTTCAACTAAAGCTATCATGTCGGGACGTCGAGTGTTCACAAAACTATGTGTGAGCTCTCCAACATTAGTAACGAAACCTTAATGTTGGCCGACAGGATGCTGATAGACTGGTTCCTCATGATGAAGTGGTCTCTCTCTCTCTCTCTCTCTCTCTCTCTCTCTCTCTCTCTGTCACTCAGCTCTCTCTCTCTCTCTCTCTCTCTCTCTCTCTCTCTCTCTCTCTCTCTCTCTCTCTCTCTCTCTCTCTCTCTCTCTCTCTCCTCTCTTCTCTCTCTCTCTATCTCTCTCTCTCTCTCTCTCTCTCTCTCTCTCTCTCTCTCTCTCTCTTGAGTCATCCTGGGGATAAATGATTTCAGAAGAAGTGATGTTCTGGAGAAGGTTATATTGAGAGTGAAGTTGCTGCTTGCTGCCCGTCTTGTGGTGCAGAAGCTCACTACTCGCTGTCCTTGGAGTGCAGCCAATTGTGGTACTTTGACAATGTTGGCCTTGTACATAACAGTAAGGCCACCACATCCCTCCTGTGTTGAAGATTCTGCTGGAATGACAGATCTACTCTGGCTGGGTCCAGGCGAAAGATGAGGCAACTTGATCTGTTCTCTATTCTGTCACTACGTCGCAGAAGAGACGAGGGACAGGCAATCCAAGAAAGTGGAGTATAATCAAGGTGTATGCACAAGTGTGCTTCATACAGAATTTTGCAACTGCTACTGTCGAGCAGATATGACATACGTCGAAGTGCTGTATGGTTCCTGGTCGCCTTTTTTGCAAGATTTACAACGTGATTCTTCATTGACAGATTGGAATCAGATTTCATCCCATGGATATCCAGCTCATCCCCTGATAACAACACTTTCCCATTCATTCTTTCCACTCCTACAGACCTAGTGTCCATCGTATACCCAAGACTGATATAGCCATAAGCTGACGATTGATATAGCTTAGAGCAGCTGGCATTTCCTCTCTTGGATAATGTCAGAGTACAGTGGTCTGTATATATATGGGATTCTGGGATGAGATGAAGAGGGTCATTAAAGTAGACATTCCATAACAACGAACCAAGGACACTTCCCTGTGGAACCCTGGCACTGACAGAGTGTCTTGATGACACTGTGCCGTTGACAATTACGCTTAGAGATCTGCTTTAAAGGTAATCACTGTTTTAACATCACATTTAGAATAAATATAATCTTGCTGGAAATTGCAATAAAGTTAGAATAATTAATATTATTATTTTTATAACTACCTAAATGAATTTCTTGCAATACATAAAGGAGACAATAACTATTAATATTATTAAAAAAAAAATTATTTTCATGGTCCTTACTTTAGTTTGGTCTATGGCTAATAGATACTCCATAAGACATAGGTAAGACATAGCTAAGATATAGGTAAAACATAGGTAAAACATAGCTAAGACATAGGTAAGACATAGCTAAGACATAGCTAAGACATAGCTAAGGCATAGCTAAGACATAGGTAAGACATAGCTAAGATATAGGTAAAACATAGGTAAAACACTGCTAAGACATAGGTAAGACATAGGTAAGATATAGCTAAGACATAGCTAAGGCATAGCTAAGACATAGATAAGACATAGCTAAGACATAGCTAAGACATAGCTAAGACATAGGTAAGACATAGCTAAGACATAGATAAGACATACCTAAGACATAGCTAAGACATAGGTAAGACATAGCTCAGACATAGCTAAGACATAGGTAAGACATAGATAAGACATACCTAAGACATAGCTAAGACATAGCTAAGACATAGCTAAGACATAGCTAAGGCATAGCTAAGACATAGGTAAGACATAGCTAAGACATAGCTAAGACATAGCTAAGACATAGGTAAGACATAGCTAAGACATAGGTAAGACATAGCTAAGACATAGCTAAGACATAGGTAAGACATAGCTAAGACATAGGTAAGACATAGCTAAGACATAGGTAAGACATAGCTAAGACATAGGTAAGACATAGCTAAGACATAGGTAAGACATAGCTAAGACATAGCTAAGACATAGGTAAGACATAGCTAAGACATAGGTAAGACATAGCTAAGACATAGCTAAGACATAGGTAAGACATAGCTAAGACATAGCTAAGACATAGGTAAGATATAGAAAAGACATAGCTAAGACATAGGTAAGACATAGGTAAGACATAACTAAGACATAGCTAAGGCATAGGTAAGACATAGCTAAGACATAGGTAAGATATAGAAAAGACATAGCTAAGACATAGGTAAGACATAGGTAATACATAGCTAAGACATAGCTAAGACATAGGAAAGACATAGCTAAGACATAGCTAAGACATAGGTAAGACATAGCTAAGACATAGCTAAGACATATGTAAGACATAGCTAAGACATAGCTAAGACATAGGTAAGACATAGCTAAGACATAGGTAAGACATAGCTAAGATATAGCTAAGACATAGGTAAGACATAGCTAAAACATAGGTAAGACATAGGTAAGATATAGAAAATACATAGCTAAGACATAGGTAAGACATAGGTAAGACATAACTAAGACATAGCTAAGGCATAGGTAAGACATAGTTAAGACATAGGTAAGACATAGCTAAGATATAGCTAAGACATAGCTAAGACATAGGTAAGACATAGGCAAGACATAGGTAAGATATAGGCAAGACATAGGTAAGACATAGGTAAGACATAGCTAAGATATAGGTAAGACATAGCTAAGACATATGTAAGACATAACTTAGACATAGTTAAGACATAGGTAAGATATAGATAAGACATAGCAAAAACATAGCTAAGACATAGGTAAGACATAAGTGAGACATAGCTAAGACATAGTTAAGACATAGGAAGACATAGGAAAGAGGTAGGTAAGACATAGCTAAGACATTAGGTAAGACATCGGTAAGACATAGCTAAGACATAGCTAAGACATAGGTAAGACATCAGGTAAGACGTAGCAAGACATAAGTAAGACATAGGTAAGAAATAGCTTAGACAGAGGTAAAACATAGGTAAGACATTGGTAAAACATAGCTAAGACATAGCTAAGACATAGTAAGACATAGCTAAGACATAGCTAAGACATAGGTAAGACATAGGTAAGACAGGTAAGACATAGCTAAGACATAGGTAAGACATAGCTAAGATATAGCTAAGATATAGGTAAGACATAGGTAAGACATAGGTAAGACATAGCTTAGACATAGCTAAGACAAAGGTAAGACATAGCTAAGACATAGCTAAGACATAGGTAAGGCATAGCTAAGACATAGGTAAGACATAGGTAAGATATAGAAAAGACATAGCTAAGACATAGGTGAGACATAGGTAAGACATAACTAAGACATAGTTAAGACATAGGTAAGACATAGCTAAGACATAGTTAAGATATAGGTAAGACATAGCTAAGACATAGCTAAGACATAGGTAAGACATAGCTAAGACATAGGTAAGACATAAGTGAGACTTAGCTACAACATAGTTAAGACATAGGTAAGACATAGGTAAGAGGTAGGTAAGACATAGCTAAGACATAGCTAAGACATAGGTAAGACATAGGTAAGTCGTAGGTAAGACATAGGTACGTAGCTAAGACATAGGAAAAAACATAGGTAAGACATTTGTAAGACATAGCTAAGACATAGCTAAGACATAGCTAAGACATATGTAAGATATAGGTAAGACAGGTAAGACATAGCTAAGACATAGTTGAGACATAGCTAAGATATAGCTAAGACATAGATAAGACATAGGTAAGATGTAGGTGAGACATTGCTAAGACATAGGTAAGACATCGGTAAGACATAGGTAAGACAAAGGTGAGACATAGCTAAGACAGCTATGACATAGCTAAGACATAGGTAAGACATAGGTAAGACGTAGCTAAGACATAGCTAAGGCATAGGTAAGACATAGGTAATACATAGGTAAAACATAGAGAAGATATAGGTAAGACATATGCAAACATAGCTGAGACATAGCTAAGACATAGTTAAACCATGGGTAAGACATAGCTAAGACATAGGTAAAACATAGGTAAGACAAAGGTAAGACATACGTAAAACATAGCTTAAACATAGCTATGACATATGCAAAACATAGGTATAACATAGGTAAGACATAGCTAAGACAGAGATAAGACATAGGAAAGACATAGGTAAAACATAGGTTAGACATATCTAAGACATAGGTAAGACATAGCTAACACATAGCTAAGACATAGTTAAGACATAAGTAAAACATAGGTAAGACATAGGTATGACATAGGTAAGACATAGCTAAGACATAAGTAAAACATAGCTAAGACATAGGTAAGACATAGCTAAGACATAGCTAAGACATAGGTAAGACATAGGTAAAACATAGGTAAGACATAGGTAAGACATAGGTAAGACATAGCTAAGACATAAGTAAAACATAGCTAAGACATAGGTAAGACATAGCTAAGACATAGGTAAGACATAGGTAAGACATAGCTAAGACATAGCTAAGACATAGGTAAAACATAGGTAAAACATAGGTAAGACATTGCTAAGACATAGGTAAGACATAGGTAAAACATAATTAAAACATAGGTAAGACATAGGTAAGACATAGGTAAGACATAGCTAAGACATAGGTAAGACATAGGTAAGACATAGGTAAGACATAGCTAAGACATAGGTAAAACATAGCTAAGACATAGGTAAAACATAGGTAAGACATAGCTAAGACAGGTAAGACAATGATAAGACAAAGGTAAAACATAGGTAAGACATAGCTAACACATAGGTAAACATAGGTAAGACATAGCTAAGACAGAAAAGACATGGGTAAGACATAGCTAAGACACTGGGAAGACATAGCTAAGATGTACGTATGACACAGCTAAGACATAGGTAAGACATAGGTAAGACATAGGTAAGACATAGGTAAGACATAGCTAAGATATAGGTAAGACATAGATAAGACATAGCTAAGACATAGCTAAGATATAGGTAAGACATAGCTAAGACATAGCTAAGATATAGGTAAGACATATTTAAGATAGGTAAGACATAGATAAGACATAGCTAAGACATAGGTAAGACATAGATAAGACATAGGTAAGACATAGCTAAGACATAGGTAAGACATAGGTAAGACATAGGTAAGACATAGCTAAGACATAGGTAAGACATAGGTAAGACATAGCTAAGACATAGGTAAAACATAGGTAAGACATAGCTAATATATAGGTAAGACATAAGTAAGACATAGGTAAGATATAGCTAAGACATAGGTAAGACATAGGTAAGACATAGGTAAGACATAGCTAAGACATAGCTAAGACAGGTAAGACAATGATAAGACAAAGGTAAAACATAGGTAAGTCGTCAACAGAGTAAAGTCCGAGGCAGCTACGGTGAAAAGCTCTGTTCCACAAGGCACAGTACTCGCTCCCATCTTGTTCCTCATCCTTATATCCGACATAGACAAGGATGTCAGCCACAGCACCGTGTCTTCCTTTGCAGATGACACCCGAATCTGCATGACAGTGTCTTCCATTGCAGACACTGCAAAGCTCCAGGCAGACATCAACCAAATCTTTCAGTGGGCTGCAGAAAACAATATGAAGTTCAACGATGAGAAATTTCAATTACTCAGATATGGTAAACATGAGGAAATTAAATCTTCATAGGAGTACAAAACAAATTCTGGCCACAAAATAGAGCGAAACACCAACGTCAAAGACCTGGGAGTGATCATGTCGGAGGATCTCACCTTCAAGGACCATAACATTGTATCAATCGCATCTGCTAGAAAAATGACAGGATGGATAATGAGAACCTTCAAAACTAGGGAGGCCAAGCCCATGATGACACTCTTCAGGTCACTTGTTCTATCTAGGCTGGAATATTGCTGCACACTAACAGCACCTTTCAAGGCAGGTGAAATTGCCGACCTAGAAAATGTACAGAGAACTTTCACGGCGCGCATAACGGAGATAAAACACCTCAATTATTGGGAGCGCTTGAGGTTCCTAAACCTGTATTCCCTGGAACGCAGGAGGGAGAGATACATGATTATATACACCTGGAAAATCCTAGAGGGACTAGTACCGAACTTGCGCACGAAAATCACCCACTACGAAAGCAAAAGACTTGGCAGACGATGCACCATCCCCCCAATGAAAAGCAGGGGTGTCACTAGCACGTTAAGAGACCATACAATAAGTGTCAGGGGCCCGAGACTGTTCAACTGCCTCCCAGCACACATAAGGGGGATTACCAACAGACCCCTGGCAGTCTTCAAGCTGGCACTGGACAAGCACCTAAAGTCAGTTCCGGATCAGCCGGGCTGTGGCTCGTATGTTGGTTTGCGTGCAGCCAGCAGCAACAGCCTGGTTGATCAGGCTCTGATCCACCAGGAGGCCTGGTCTCAGACCGGGCCGCGGGGGCGTTGACCCCCGGAACTCTCTCCAGGTAAACTCCAGACATAGCTAAGACATAGCTAAGACATAGGTAAGACATAGCTAAGACATAGGTAAGACATAGCTAAGATATAGCTAAGACATAGGTAAGACATAGCTAAAACATAGGTAAGACATAGGTAAGATATAGAAAATACATAGCTAAGACATAGGTAAGACATAGGTAAGACATAACTAAGACATAGCTAAGGCATAGGTAAGACATAGCTAAGACATAGGTAAGACATAGCTAAGATATAGCTAAGACATAGGTAAGACATAGCTAAAACATAGGTAAGACATAGGTAAGATATAGAAAAGACATAGCTAAGACATAGGTAAGACATAGCTAAGACAACTGTAAGACATAGGTAAGACATATGTAAGACATAACTTAGACATAGTTAAGACATAGGTAAGATATAGATAAGACATAGCAAAAACATAGCTAAGACATAGGTAAGACATAAGTGAGACATAGCTAAGACATAGTTAAGACATAGGTAAGACATAGGAAAGAGGTAGGTAAGACATAGCTAAGACATAGGTAAGACATCGGTAAGACATAGCTAAGACATAGCTAAGACATAGGTAAGACATAGGTAAGACGTAGCTAAGACATAAGTAAGACATAGGTAAGAAATAGCTTAGACAGAGGTAAAACATAGGTAAGACATTGGTAAAACATAGCTAAGACATAGCTAAGACATAGGTAAGACATAGCTAAGACATAGCTAAGACATAGGTAAGACATAGGTAAGACAGGTAAGACATAGCTAAGACATAGGTAAGACATAGCTAAGATATAGCTAAGATATAGGTAAGACATAGGTAAGACATAGGTAAGACATAGCTTAGACATAGCTAAGACAAAGGTAAGACATAGCTAAGACATAGCTAAGACATAGGTAAGGCATAGCTAAGACATAGGTAAGACATAGGTAAGATATAGAAAAGACATAGCTAAGACATAGGTGAGACATAGGTAAGACATAACTAAGACATAGTTAAGACATAGGTAAGACATAGCTAAGACATAGTTAAGATATAGGTAAGACATAGCTAAGACATAGCTAAGACATAGGTAAGACATAGCTAAGACATAGGTAAGACATAAGTGAGACTTAGCTACAACATAGTTAAGACATAGGTAAGACATAGGTAAGAGGTAGGTAAGACATAGCTAAGACATAGCTAAGACATAGGTAAGACATAGGTAAGTCGTAGGTAAGACATAGGTACGTAGCTAAGACATAGGAAAAACATAGGTAAGACATTTGTAAGACATAGCTAAGACATAGCTAAGACATAGCTAAGACATATGTAAGATATAGGTAAGACAGGTAAGACATAGCTAAGACATAGTTGAGACATAGCTAAGATATAGCTAAGACATAGATAAGACATAGGTAAGATGTAGGTGAGACATTGCTAAGACATAGGTAAGACATCGGTAAGACATAGGTAAGACAAAGGTGAGACATAGCTAAGACAGCTATGACATAGCTAAGACATAGGTAAGACATAGGTAAGACGTAGCTAAGACATAGCTAAGGCATAGGTAAGACATAGGTAATACATAGGTAAAACATAGAGAAGATATAGGTAAGACATATGCAAACATAGCTGAGACATAGCTAAGACATAGTTAAACCATGGGTAAGACATAGCTAAGACATAGGTAAAACATAGGTAAGACAAAGGTAAGACATACGTAAAACATAGCTTAAACATAGCTATGACATATGCAAAACATAGGTATAACATAGGTAAGACATAGCTAAGACAGAGATAAGACATAGGAAAGACATAGGTAAAACATAGGTTAGACATATCTAAGACATAGGTAAGACATAGCTAACACATAGCTAAGACATAGTTAAGACATAAGTAAAACATAGGTAAGACATAGGTATGACATAGGTAAGACATAGCTAAGACATAAGTAAAACATAGCTAAGACATAGGTAAGACATAGCTAAGACATAGCTAAGACATAGGTAAGACATAGGTAAAACATAGGTAAGACATAGGTAAGACATAGGTAAGACATAGCTAAGACATAAGTAAAACATAGCTAAGACATAGGTAAGACATAGCTAAGACATAGCTAAGACATAGGTAAGACATAGCTAAGACATAGCTAAGACATAGGTAAAACATAGGTAAGACATAGGTAAGACATTGCTAAGACATAGATAAGACATAGGTAAAACATAGGTAAAACATAGGTAAGACATAGGTAAGACATATGTAAAACATAGGTAAGACATAGGTAAGACATAGGTAAGACATAGGTAAGACATAGCTAAGACATAGGTAAAACATAGCTAAGACATAGGTAAAACATAGGTAAGACATAGCTAAGACAGGTAAGACAATGATAAGACAAAGGTAAAACATAGGTAAGACATAGCTAACACATAGGTAAACATAGGTAAGACATAGCTAAGACAGAAAAGACATGGGTAAGACATAGCTAAGACACTGGGAAGACATAGCTAAGATGTACGTATGACACAGCTAAGACATAGGTAAGACATAGGTAAGACATAGGTAAGACATAGGTAAGACATAGCTAAGATATAGGTAAGACATAGATAAGACATAGCTAAGACATAGCTAAGATATAGGTAAGACATAGCTAAGACATAGCTAAGATATAGGTAAGACATATTTAAGATAGGTAAGACATAGATAAGACATAGCTAAGACATAGGTAAGACATAGATAAGACATAGGTAAGACATAGCTAAGACATAGGTAAGACATAGGTAAGACATAGGTAAGACATAGCTAAGACATAGGTAAGACATAGGTAAGACATAGCTAAGACATAGGTAAAACATAGGTAAGACATAGCTAATATATAGGTAAGACATAAGTAAGACATAGGTAAGATATAGCTAAGACATAGGTAAGACATAGGTAAGACATAGGTAAGACATAGCTAAGACATAGCTAAGACAGGTAAGACAATGATAAGACAAAGGTAAAACATAGGTAAGTCGTCAACAGAGTAAAGTCCGAGGCAGCTACGGTGAAAAGCTCTGTTCCACAAGGCACAGTACTCGCTCCCATCTTGTTCCTCATCCTTATATCCGACATAGACAAGGATGTCAGCCACAGCACCGTGTCTTCCTTTGCAGATGACACCCGAATCTGCATGACAGTGTCTTCCATTGCAGACACTGCAAAGCTCCAGGCAGACATCAACCAAATCTTTCAGTGGGCTGCAGAAAACAATATGAAGTTCAACGATGAGAAATTTCAATTACTCAGATATGGTAAACATGAGGAAATTAAATCTTCATAGGAGTACAAAACAAATTCTGGCCACAAAATAGAGCGAAACACCAACGTCAAAGACCTGGGAGTGATCATGTCGGAGGATCTCACCTTCAAGGACCATAACATTGTATCAATCGCATCTGCTAGAAAAATGACAGGATGGATAATGAGAACCTTCAAAACTAGGGAGGCCAAGCCCATGATGACACTCTTCAGGTCACTTGTTCTATCTAGGCTGGAATATTGCTGCACACTAACAGCACCTTTCAAGGCAGGTGAAATTGCCGACCTAGAAAATGTACAGAGAACTTTCACGGCGCGCATAACGGAGATAAAACACCTCAATTATTGGGAGCGCTTGAGGTTCCTAAACCTGTATTCCCTGGAACGCAGGAGGGAGAGATACATGATTATATACACCTGGAAAATCCTAGAGGGACTAGTACCGAACTTGCGCACGAAAATCACCCACTACGAAAGCAAAAGACTTGGCAGACGATGCACCATCCCCCCAATGAAAAGCAGGGGTGTCACTAGCACGTTAAGAGACCATACAATAAGTGTCAGGGGCCCGAGACTGTTCAACTGCCTCCCAGCACACATAAGGGGGATTACCAACAGACCCCTGGCAGTCTTCAAGCTGGCACTGGACAAGCACCTAAAGTCAGTTCCGGATCAGCCGGGCTGTGGCTCGTATGTTGGTTTGCGTGCAGCCAGCAGCAACAGCCTGGTTGATCAGGCTCTGATCCACCAGGAGGCCTGGTCTCAGACCGGGCCGCGGGGGCGTTGACCCCCGGAACTCTCTCCAGGTAAACTCCAGACATAGCTAAGACATAGGTAAACATAGGTAAGACATAGCTAAGACAGAAAAGACATGGGTAAGACATAGCTAAGACACTGGGAAGACATAGCTAAGATGTACGTAAGACACAGCTAAGACATAGGTAAGACATAGGTAAGACATAGGTAAGACATAGGTAAGACATAGCTAAGACATAGGTAAGACATAGGTAAGACATAGCTAAGATATAGGTAAGACATAGATAAGACATAGCTAAGACATAGCTAAGATATAGGTAAGACATAGCTAAGACATAGCTAAGATATAGGTAAGACATAGTTAAGACATAGTTAAGACATAGATAAGACATAGCTAAGACATAGGTAAGACATAGATAAGACATAGGTAAGACATAGCTAAGACATAGGTAAGACATAGGTAAGACATAGATAAGACATAGCTAAGACATAGGTAAGACATAGATAAGACATAGGTAAGACATAGCTAAGACATAGGTAAGACATAGCTAAGACATAGGTAAGACATAGGTAAGACATAGGTAAGACATAGGTAAGACATAGGTAAGACATAGATAAGACATAGCTAAGACATAGGTAAGACATAGCTAAGACATAGGTAAGACATAGGTAAGACATAGATAAGACATAGCTAAGACATAGGTAAGACATAGATAAGACATAGGTAAGACATAGCTAAGACATAGGTAAGACATAGGTAAGACATAGATAAGACATAGCTAAGACATAGGTAAGACATAGATAAGACATAGGTAAGACATAGCTAAGACATAGGTAAGACATAGGTAAGACATAGGTAAGACATAGGTAAGACATAGCTAAGACATAGGTAAGACATAGCTAAGACATAGGTAAGACATAGGTAAGACATAGGTAAGACATAGGTTGTACTAGATGTAGTAGAGGTTGATGTACATCAATCATTCCCTTCTATTTCTCTTATAAGTCAATAATAATATTTCCAATGTGATGAGGAATGGTTTTATCAGCGTTAATGGCCAGAGGAAGTGGAGGGAGGGGAGAGAGCCATTTGCTTTACTATCCTTCAGTCATCCATTCAAAAGTAGATAATTTTACGTCATCTGGTAGAAAATAGACCTTTTCTCTAGTATTGTGTTATCTGTGTTTCCAATTCCACTCTCGTGTTACCTCTCTCTCTCTCTCTCTCTCTCTCTCTCTCTCTCTCTCTCTCTCTCTCTCTCTCTCTCTCTCTCTCTCTTTAATACATTTACGGAGAAACGTTCCCACAGTACTTTTCCCTAAGGCTCCGAGTTTCGCCTCCACCAAAAAAAGGGAAAATGTTTGTGTGTTGGTGGAATATTCCCGACAAGACGAACATTTTCTTCCCGGGAGAATTTTCCCAGACTGTAGAATATTTGGTGAACGTGTCGTGTAGAGCCTGTTAGTGTCAGGCTGGCGGGGAGCCTGCTTAATTCTCTCCAATGTACTGGTTAACAAAGAGAGAGAGAGAGAGAGAGAGAGAGAGAGTCTCAACGATTGCTTACTATATACATATATATATATATATATATATATATATATATATATATATATATATATATATATATATATATATATATATATATATATATATATATATATATGTGGGCAGTGAACACTAGGGTGTCGAGAAGAGTTGTGGGATTATAAACTATTAAATGAGGTACAAAGTGTGAGTTTTGGGCATCGAAGGATTGCGGATGAGAGAGAGAGAGAGAGAGAGAGAGAGTATGAAGAGGTATATGTGTTTACATATTTGGGAGTAGACTTATCGGCAGATGGTTCTACAAAAGGCCAGATCAACCACAGAATAAAGGAGAGGGATAGAGAGAGAAGCAGTACTGAGAGACTGCTGTGGAGACCAGAAAGGTTTGAATGAAGGTTGAGAAGAAACAAAGATTTGCCGGAGAACAGTGTTACTGCCGTCTACACCGTGGTGTGAGGCAGGGGATTTTAATGTTTCAGCCAGGGGGTAGAGGCTGGAGGCTAGAGGCTGGAGGTTGGAGGCTGGAGACTGGAGGCTAGAGTCTGGAGGCTGGGGGCTGGAGGCTGGAGGCTGGAGATTGGAGGCAGAAGGCTGGAGGCTGGAAGCTGGAGACTGGACGTTGGAGGCTGGAGGCTGGAGGCTGGAGGTTGGAGGCTGAAGGCTGGAGGCTGGAGGCTGGAAGTTGAAGTCTGGAGGTTGGAGGCTGGAGGCTGGAGGCTAGAGGTTGGAGGCTGGATGCTGGAGGCTAGAGGCTGGAGGCTGGAGGTTGGAGGCTGAAGGCTGGAGGCTGGAAGCTGGAGGCTGGAGGATGGAGGCTGGAGGATGGAGGATGAAGGCTGGAGGCTGGAGGCTGGAGGTTGGAGGCTGGAGTCTGGAGGCTGGAGTCTAGAGGCTGGAGGCTGAAGGCTGAAGGCTGGAGGTTGGAGGCTGAAGGCTGGAGGTTGGAGGTTAAAGGCTGGAGGCTGGAAGCTGGAGGTTGGAGGCTGAAGGCTGGAGGCTGGAGGCTGGAGGCTGAAGGCTGGAGGCTGGAGGCTGGAGGCTGGAGATTGGAGGCTGGAGGCTGGAGGCTGGAAGCTGGAGGCTGGAGACTGGAGGCTGGAGGCTGGAGGTTGGAGGCTAGAGGCTGGAGTCTGGAGGCTGGAGGTTAGAGGCTGGAGGCTGGAGACTGGAGGTTGGAGGCTGGAAATTGGAGGCTGGAAGCTGGAGGCTGGAGGCTAGAGGCTGGAGGCTGGAGGTTGGAGGCTGGAGGCTGGAGGCTGGAGGTTGGAGGCTGGAGGTTGGAGATTGGAGGCTGGAGGCTGGAGGCTGGAGGCTGGAGGTTGGAGGCTGGAGACTGGAGGTTGGAGGCTGGAAATTGGAGGCTGGAGGCTGGAGGCTAGAGGCTGGGGGTTGGAGGTTGGAGGCTGGAGGCTGGAGGCTGGAGGCTGGAGGCTGGAGGTTGGAGATTGGAGGCTGGAGGCTGGAGGCTGGAGGTTGGAGGCTGGAGGCTGAAGGCTAGAGGCTAGAGGCTGGTGGCTGGAGGCTGGAGGCTGGAGGCTGGAGGCTGGAGGCTGGAGGTTGGAGGCTGGAGGCTGGAGGCTGGAAGCTGGAGGCTGGAGGCTGGAGGCTGGAGGTTGGAGGCTGAAGGCTGGAGGCTGGAGGCTGGAGGCTGGAGATTGGAGGCTGGAGGCTGGAGGCTGGAAGCTGGAGGCTGGAGGCTGGAGGCTGGAGGCTGGAGGTTGGAGGCTAGAGGCTGGAGTCTGGAGGCTGGAGGTTAGAGGCTGGAGGCTGGAGACTGGAGGTTGGAGGCTGGAAATTGGAGGCTGGAAGCTGGAGGCTGGAGGCTAGAGGCTGGAGGCTGGAGGCTGGAGGCTGGAGGCTGGAACCTGGAGGCTGGAGGTTGGAGGCTGGAGGCTGGAGGTTGGAGATTGGAGGCTGGAGGCTGGAGGCTGCAGGCTGGAGGTTGGAGGCTGGAGACTGGATGTTGGAGGCTGGAAATTGGAGGCTGGAGGCTAGAGGCTGGAGGTTGGAGGTTGGAGGCTGGAGGCTGGAGGCTGGAGGCTGGAGGCTGGAGGTTGGAGATTGGAGGCTGGAGGCTGGAGGCTGGAGGTTGGAGGCTGGAGGCTGAAGGCTAGAGGCTAGAGGCTGGTGGCTGGAGGCTGGAGGCTGGAGGCTGGAGACTGGAGGCTGGATGCTGGAGGCTGGAGGCTCGAGGCTGGAGGCTGGAGGCTGGAGACTGGAGGCTGGAGGCTGGAGGCTGGAGGCTGGAGGATGGAGGCTGGAGGCTGGAGGATGGAGGCTGGAGACTGGAGGCTGGAGGCTGGAGGCTGGAGGCTGGAGGCTGGAGGCTGGAGGCTGGAGGCTGGAGGCTGGAGACTGGAGGCTGGAGGCTGGAGGCTGGAGGCTGGAGGCTGGAGGCTGGAGACTGGAGGCTGGAGGCTGGAGGCTGGAGGTTGGAGACTGGAGGCTGGAGGCTGGAGACTGGAGGCCGGGGACTGGAGGCTGGAGGCTGCAAGCTGGAGCCTGGAGGCTTGTGGCTGGAGGGTGAAGCCTGGAGGCTGGATGCTGGAGACCTGGAGGCTGGAGGCTGGAGGCTTGAGGCTGGAGGCTGGAGGCTGGAGGCTGGAGGATGGAGGCTGGAGGCTGGAGGCTGGAGGCTGGAGACTGGAGGCTGGAGGCTGGAGGTTGGAGGCTGGGGGCTGAAGGCTAGAGGCTAGAGGCTGGTGGCTGGAGGCTGGAGGCTGGAGGCTGGAGGCTGGAGGCTGGAGACTGGAGGCTGGAGGCTGGAGGCTGGAGACTGGAGGATGGAGGCTGGAGGCTGGAGGCTGGAGGCTGGAGACTGGAGGCTGGAGGCTGGAGGCTGGAGGCTGGAGGATGGAGGCTGGAGGCTGGAGGATGGAGGCCTGAGACTGGAGGCTGGAGGCTGGAGGCTGGAGGCTGGAGGCTGGAGGCTGGAGGCTGGAGGCTGGAGGCTGGAGGCTGGAGGCAGTAATAATGTTAGACAACATGTGCAGCAAATAATATACAACGAATTATGAGAGCGGGAATTAGACAATTTAGGATTACTTCAGGTATTATCCAGAGAGTTGAGAAGCAGTTGTTGAGCTTATGTTAGGTTAGGTTAAGTTATGTTAAGTTAGGTTAAGTTAGGTAAGGTTAGGCTAGGTTAGGTTAGGTTAGGTAAAGTTAGGTTAAGTTAGGTTAGGTTAGGTTAGGATAAGTTAGGTTAGGTTAGGTTAAGTTAGGTTAGGTTAGGTTAGGTTTGGTTAGGTTAGGTTAGGTTAGGTTAGGTTAGGTTAAGTTAGGTTAGGTTAGGTTAGGTTAGGATAAGTTAGGTTAGGTTAGGTTAGGATAAGTTAGGTTAGGTTAGGATAAGTTAGGTTAGGTTAGGTTAGGTAAGGTTAAGGTAGCTTAGGTTAGGTTAGGTTAGGTTAGGCTAGGTTAGGATAAGTTAGGTTAGGTTAAGTTAGGTTAAGTTACGTTAGGTTAGGTTAGGTTAGGATAAGTTAGGTTAGGTTAGGATAAGTTAGATTAGGTTAGGTTAGATTAGATGAGGTTAGGTTAGGATAAGTTAGGTTAGTTTAGGTTAGATTAGATGAGGTTAGGTTAGGATAAGTTAGGTTAGGTTAGGTTAGGATAAATTATGTTAGGCTAGGTTAGGATAAGTTAGGTTATGTTAGGTTAGGTTAGGTTAGCATAAGTTAGGTTAGGTTAGGTTTGGTTAGGTTAAGTTAGGTTAGGTTAGGTTAGGTTAGGATAAGTTGGGTAAGGTTAGGTTAGGATAAGTTAGGTTAGGTTAGGTTAGGTTAGGCTAGGTTAAGTTAGGTTAGGTTAGTTTAGGTTAGGATAAGTTAGGTTAGGTTAGGTTAGGATAAGTTAGGTTAGGTTAGGTTAGTTCTACAACCCAGGAATTCAAAGGCTTGTTACCCTTGGTGTAAAGGGAGCAAAATAAACAGCAGAAAACTTATGACTTACATTATCCTTCACCAATTTAGAACAGAAATATGTACACTATATGCACTATGTACAACAATAGCTATTAGTTCACTCCACGGTAAGCAAGGCAGAATAGAAGCCACTAGAGAGCAGACCGTGCTTCAACAAGCTCTAGAATGGGAATGACAAGGGCAGACTGGAGAGTGGTACCCACATCACCTCTGCGATTGCCAAAACCATCTTCTCATTGGCTGGAACCTGGGTACTGGTTGAACAACGGGGCCCCATCGTCAACCCTCAGTCCCCTGGTTCGCTGGTTGGGGGAGATAGCCTGTAAATGAGGGTGTGTACATGCGCCGAATAAAGGTTACATACTCTTTGCATGTCACACCCCCACTCCGAGAAGGCTCAGGATTAGGCTCCCACCTCCCAGTGGTAACCATGCCGCTATGGCACAAAATAATGGGACCACCTTTCCTCTCAATCATCCATCTCTTAGATAGAACTCAACTTTTCTCGTTACAAAAAGCCAAACCGTAAACTCAGAGCGAGACAGCAGACAGTCGGGCTTAACATACGATCACCAAACTAACTCAGGAAATGCAGGAACTAAAGGCTAGCAATGCAGATTACCTCAACAAGATCACTGCTCTAGAACATAAACTAGACACTCTAGAACAACAAAGCAACACCCACACCCGGTCCCTAGACACCATCAACACTTTAAAAGACCAAGTCACCCTACTTACTACCAACATTACAGAGGAAAGATCAAGAGTGGACCAACAACTTGCCAATGTCATAACCAACTTCCAAGACCATAATGACCAACAGCAGCTATCTGACGCTGTTGTAGTTAACAGCAAACATCTCCCACCCACAGTCACCCAAGAGACCTGCATGGAGACCACCCTGCAGCTTATCAAGGACCACCTTCGCCTTAACATACGTAGTGATGACTTAAAGGATTGCAAACTGATGGGCTATCATGCAGGTAAAAAAACAGTGCTGTTAAAATTCCAAACTAGCTTACAAAGAAACAACCTACTAAAAACATCTATTTCTATGAAAACTGATGTTTACGTCAATGAGTGCCTTACCAAAACGAGACAAAACCTTCTTTATCGGCTAAGAAAACTGAGCTATGCCCAAAAAATCCACCAGTGCTTTGTGAGGGATGGAAAAATAGCAGTTAGGAAACAGCCCACTGGAAAGAGATACTTCATCTCCACAGAACATGACCTTAAAACATTCCTAAGTGAGGCTGGACTAACAGAATCAGAGTAAAGTGCAGATAATACCCATAGTCCACCGTTAGTGTTATATTGTCATAAATTTGTGCCCCCCTAAAATTCTAATACTCCAACTACTTTTAATTGTCATTGTTGTACTCAACGACCATTCTACCTCATAGTCTTAATTGTATTAAATATCTGCAGAATCTACCTCCTTTTTTACAACTTACCACATCACTGTTCCATCTTATTTTTTTATAAACTAACCATAACTTGTCTTCAATAATTCTACCTCACTTTAAAAAATACTCAATTGCCCAATTTTATTCTAAATCCCTATTATTGCCCAATTTTACTTTAAACTATATTGATCAAACTTATTGTAAACTTCTTTTATTGACCATTTTTATTCCATACTTTTTTAACCTAGTATTTTCAACTACAACTTTTATATCATCCTGTCTACCATCTTACTAGCATATTATAACCAAGTCATTGCCATTTTTATTTTTATCAATTCTTTTTTTTATTATTATTTTGCTACCTTAATTTGTGCATTTTATCCTGTCAATTTAAATCTAATTATACTCTAATTCTTGTAAACAACTTATATAAGACCTTAGTGCAATTACAATTGAGAGTCTTGTTCCTTTATTATATTATTAGATTAATCACAGTTTTACTCTAGATCATTCTAGCTCAATACATAGTCAATACCAAATTCACTATACTAGACCATAGTGCAATTACTAGTGAGAGACTGGTGCTATTTGTAATTTGTATTTTTATATTATTAGACTAAAGTTGTTGTACTATAGCTCTTTCTAGCTCAATACATAGTCAATACCAAATTCACTATATTAGACCATAGTGCAATTACTAGTGAGAGACTGGTGCTACTTTTAATTTGTATTTTTATATTATTAGATTAAATTCAGTTGTACCATAGCTCATTCTACCTCAAGACATAGTCAATACCAAATTCACTATATTAGACCATAGTGCAATTACTAGTGAGAGACTAGTGCTATTTATAATTTGTACTTTTATATTATTAGATTAAACCTATTGTACTTTAGCTCACTCTAGCTCAAAACATAGACTCCACAAAAGTCATTATTAGACCTTAGTGCAATTACAAGTGAGAGTCTTGTTCTATTTTTAATTTGTATTTTTATATTACTAGTTTATACCTAGTTGTACTTTAGTTCATTCCAGCACAACACACAGACAACATCAACTTCATTATGTGTAGTAGTGACTATACCCTACATGACCAAAATACTCTAGCTATATACTTGTCCAAACTTCCAACCACTACAGATATCAGTAGTAGAACTCAACACACAACTCAGGATATAAATAACCATAATTTTAAACCTAGAAGATGATTGATCACGTTGACCCTGATCTAAACCTCCATAATCTGACACCCAATCAAAACCTATTGGAAAGCAACTGCCTTTATTACACAGCATCACAAGCCACCACTATCCTAAACAATGCTAAAAGTCTATCAGTACTTAACTACAACATCAGGTCCTTAAGCAAACACTATGATGACCTCCTAGCACTCCTTGAATCACTAAAGACACCCTTCTCCTGCATTATTCTCACTGAGACCTGGCTTAAGCAGGACACAATAGATATCTACCCTCTACCAGGATACACAGCAATTCACAACTGCAGAACAAACCAAGTTGGGGGTGGTATTGCAATCTATTACTCTAACCAATTATCTTGTCTTAGCACCACTTGCTTTAGTGATGAATATGGGGAATACATTTTTGCTAATTTTACTGTAAAAAACCTTAAGACGCCTATAACAATCGGTGCCATTTACCGGATACCTCACACAAACATCCCAAATTTCAGTGAGAAATTAAAGTCACTAATAACAAACAGACAAATGAATAAGCACCACCTTCTCTTAGCTGGAGACTTCAACATCAACCTTGGCTTACTAGATGATCAGCCTGTAACTGATTTCATCAACAATATGAACAACACACTTCTCATACCAACAATAACTAAACCAACCAGGCTCACTGAGACAAGTGCAACCATAATAGACCACATATGGACCAATATACTAGCCCCCCTTAAATCAGGGATAATCACAGATAGCACTACAGACCACTACCCTACCTTCCTCCTGACAAACATTAGTAAACCACCACTTGAATACAACAAAGTCTCATTTAGACTCCATGACGAGGCCTCAGTAAGGAAGTTCACAGCTGACCTAGAGACTGTTGATTGGCCTACAGAATTCTCCAAGGCCAATGGTATTGATGACTGGACAGACATCTTTCTTAACAAATTACTTAGACTATACAACAAACATTGTCCTATAAAAACAAAACAGATCACAAACAAACGGCTTGGTTGCCCATGGCTAACCAGCACCATTCTGAAATCCATTGACAAGAAACACCAATATGAAAAGCAATATAGACAGGGCTTAATACACAAAGATACTCTTAAACACTATTCATCAGCTCTCACCAAAGTAATAAAAAAAGCCAAACAACTATACTACTCCAGTAGATTCACAGACACTAGAGGAGATATAAAAAAGACCTGGAAAACACTCTCTCAGATTCTAGGGACCCACAAACTGAGAAAAACCAAGAATATTGTCCTAACTAAACCTAATGAAACACCACTACATCCCACTGACACAGCTAACAAGATAAACGACTTCTTCTCAAACATAGGATCTAATCTCGCCAGTAAAATCCCACATACCAATGCCCATGCCGGGGACTACCTAGATGGAAATTTCCCTAATTCCTTCTATCTTGCACCAACTGAGCTCACGGAAGTCATTGAGATCATAAAGTCACTTAAAAATAACTCGGGGAATCTGTCTCATGTCCCACCATTACTGTACAAGCGAGCGGCCCATGTCCTTTCGCATGCTATTTCATTACTTTTTAACAAGTCAATAGAGACTAGCACCTTCCCGAAACTACTCAAGATGGCAAGGGTTACACCAATACATAAAGGTGGTGACCCTACAGACTTAAACAACTATAGGCCAATATCTAACTTACCATTGCTATCCAAAATCTTTGAGAAACTCGTGTACAAGAGACTGTATTCATTTATAACGGCTCAAAACATACTCAACCCCTGCCAGTTTGGATTCAGGAAAAATAAAAGCACTAATGATGCAATCATAAAAATGCTAGATCTGCTTTACACAGCATTGGAAAATAAGGAATATCCACTAGGAATTTTTATTGACCTAAGAAAAGCTTTTGACACAGTAAACCACGAAATCCTACTCCACAAACTTGACCACTATGGTATAAGAGGCCATGCGCTTGCTTATTTCAAATCTTACATTACTAATAGGTATCAGTACGTCACCATTAAAGACACAGCATCAGCAACACGGCCACTTGATACTGGAGTTCCGCAGGGAAGTGTCCTTGGTCCCCTGCTCTTCCTCATATACATCAATGACCTTCCAAACGTATCCCAACACCTGAAACCCATTCTCTTTGCTGATGACATGACTTATGTCATCTCTCACCCTAATCTTGCCACCCTCAACACCATTGTGAATGAGGAGCTGATTAAAATATCGACTTGGATGACAGCCAATAAACTTACGCTTAACACTGACAAAACTTACTATATTATGTTTGGTAGCAGAGCAGGAGATGCACAAATTAACATTAAGATTGACAACACTCTAATTACCAGAAATAATGGGGGGAAATTCCTAGGCTTATACCTTGACAACAACCTGAATTTCAGCACCCATATCCAGCATATAGCCAAAAAAGTATCCAAAACGGTTGGGATCCTCTCCAAGATACGATACTACGTGCCGCAAAATGCCCTTCTCACACTATACCACTCACTTATTTATCCATACCTCACCTATGCTATTTGTGCTTGGGGATCAACTGCAGCAACACACCTAAAGCCAATAATAACCCAACAAAAAGCTGCAGTAAGAATAATCACTAAATCCCAGTTCAGTACATCCACACTTACTACTGTGCAATCTATATCTACAGGGCCTTAAACTCTAATATCAACCTTGACCTAAAACGCTTTCTTGATAGTTGTGACAGAACTCACAGGCATAACACCAGACACAAACATCTCTACGACATTCCCCGTGTCCGACTAAACCTTTACAAAAATTCAATGTATGTCAAAGGCCCTAAAATCTGGAATACCCTACCTGAGAACTCTAGAACTGCAGACACATTCATCACCTTCAAAACTACCATTAGAAAACATCTTATCTCCCTGATACACCCCGTCAACTAACTACACAAATACCACCTGGTGGTTCACACTTACACTCGCTCACTCATTTGACCATAAACAGAAATATTAATCTCAGTCTTAAAATAATGAATCCTGTGATACTCCAATACTGAAACTATATACTGTGCCAAAACAAAAGCATTCACATTGCTAAACTCATAAACTAGTATTTAGTCACTTAGCCATAATACCAATTTACCTCATAATTTGTAATATTTTACATTTAAGAATAAAACTAAGTATGCCCGAAATGCCTAGCCATGCTAAGCGTTCTAGTGGTACACTCTGTAATCACAATTTTACTACATGTAAACCAAACAATAACCAAATTTCTGTAAACTCAGCACTGTAATCCTTATAGAGAATAAACTTTGAATTGAATTGAATTGAATTGAATTGAATAGGTCCAAGACACGGGTGAATGGTAGCCCGCATCCCCTCACTAAAAAAAAAAAAACACTCAAGGGGACAAAAAAAAAGAGCTTGGAAGGGGTTACCACAAGTAACCTAACACATCCTAACCTAATATATAATTATAATTATAATATAATATTGTTAGATTCTAGATAAAGAGTCTGCCAACATATTTTCTTTGCCGACAATATGTAAAATTTTGATAGAATAGGGTTGCAGTCGTAGACTCCACCTCATGAGCCTCGTATTGTGGTTCTTCATGGCTTGGAGATATACTAGAGGGTTGTGGTCACTATAGACAGTGACCACCTGCGATGTCTGGCCCACATAAACATCAAAGTGCTCCAAAGCCAGTACCAGCGCGAGGGCTTCTTTTTCAATGGTAGAGTAAGCCCTCTGATGCGGCTGGAACTGCCCCAACCCCAGACTCACAAGCATCAACCTGTAATGAGAAAGGTTTGGAGAAGTCTGGAGACAAAAGAATGGGTGCAGTACACAATAATCTTTTTGCTTTATTAAAAGTACCTTGAGAAACTGAAATCCAAATAAAGGGAAATTTGTGACTTGTAAGAACTTTAGCAAGTTTAGGAGCAACTTTACCACTACCTACTTCATGGCCTAGAAAAGTAACAGTGGCCTGGCCAAATGAAGACTTAGATAAATTAACGGTTAAATAGGAACTCTGAATGGTCTCAAAAAGAGCCTTAAGTCTAAATAGGTGTTGATCCCAAGTATCAGACACCACAACAATATCATCCAGGTATGCTGCCGTGCCTTCAAGTCCTTTAATAGCCTGATGGATAAGTTTCTGGAATGAAGAGGGGGAGTTTTTCATTCCGAAGGGGGTAACTGTGTATTGATAATGACCTCCTGGAATTACGAAGGCAGAGATTTCCTTCGCCTTATCCGTCAAAGGTACCTGATAGTAACCTTTAAACCTTTAAGGAGATCTAACTTGGACACAAAAGTAGCCTTACCCACGACGTCGATTACGTCATCCAGACGAGGAAGAGGGTAAGAATCTGTGATTGTGACTTCATTCACCTACGGTAGTCTGTACACATACGAAACCCTCCATCAGCTTTTTTAACAAGGATGCACGGTGAAGCCCATGGACTAGACGACTCCTCCACTAACCCAGGCTCTAACAGAAATTCTACCTCCTGTTGAAGTAGCCTCTGCTTTTCAGGATTAGCTCTGTAGGGGGAGAGTTTAATAGGTCTAGAGTTTCCCACATCTACATCATGATAACCTAACGTACATTTTTTCGGCACATCCGAAAAAATATCAGGGTATGATTGTAGAAGCGCAGTTAAACTTGTTGCTTGAGTTTCAGATAGCCCCACCATTAAAGGGCTAGGGTCCTTGAGGAGGACAGAGTTTGGAAGTTTGACATTAATTTGCAAAGAATCAGAGTCGTTCTCAGAGGTAGAGGACAGAATCATTACTGGGACTTTATCTGGTATATGAAAAGATTTTAATTGATTAATGTGGTAAGTTTTAGTTTTTGAGGTCTAAACTTTGTTGGAACTACTAACCTGTCTAACAATTGCCGACCCTCTGTCTCCTTACCAGTCTCAGTGCAGATCAAATAGTCGTTTTTAAGGCTATTCCGAGATCGGAGTCGTCCAAAGATAGGTCAACATTCTCGCCAGAAAACCCTTGGGATGTTGCCCAAGTTATGGCTAGCACTGGAGAAGAATTAATCATTATGGGTTCAGGACATATACTAGCAGTGGTAATGTTATTACCCAGTAATAACATGGCATCTTTCATGGGGAATCCCTCGGATACACCCACAGTCAAATACCCAGTATGATATTTGCACTGTAAATAAATTTTATGCAAAGAGACAGAATATATAGCTCCTCCAAATGCTTCCAACAAATCAGAGGAATTCAAGGAAGTATTCTTTGAAAGGGGTAATATTCCCTCTCTTATAAGTGAGCAATATGCTCCAGTATCTCTAAATATTCTGACTTCAGTTGTTTTTGAGTCTTCCTGAAGGGAAATAAGACTCTGACAATAATAAGGGGCCATCCCGCTGATTCACCTTGAGGCAACAGTGCTGCACTAGACTGACGATTTTGCTTATTTGATGTATCATCTTCCTCCTGCGAGAACATCGGACTTTTATTCCTCGCTCCCGTAGAGGGAGGAGTCTGATGTGCCATCTCCTCTTTCCGAAGTCTGTCAGTAATCAGTGAACGCAGTTGCGCAGCTGTGAGAGTGCATTCGTAATAATGGAACGAGAAATTTGCCAACAACGCTGTATGGAAAATTTAGGCAAGTTAAATAAGGTATATGCCGACACCAGACGTCTGACTAGTCTAGGTGTCATACCCCAATGTATAAGTTATTTGCTATGCACAGTACAATTGCAGAATACCCCAACGTAACATGTTATTTGCAGAACACGATTAGCTATGCACAATACGATTGCAGAATACGCATACGCTTACAAGGTGGATACGCAATAGCAAAGCTGACTGCAAAATCTTCACACCGAAGAAGCTAGTAGCGAGCTGTTGAACGATCATATAATAGCAAGGCTGCCCATAGCAAAGCAATTGACACGCAAAGTTTATAAAGCGTTGGCAAAGCTAATGCAATGCAGGACAGCAAGCTACACAATGTTCCTGCGTCCAGCTTCACCCTAGGATCAACCTGTTCTCTAAGTCCAGCTCCAGCTCTCGGACAGGCTACCCATATTACAACCAAGGAGTCCCAAAGGCCTGTTATCCTGGGTGTAAAGGGAGCAAAATAAACACAGCAGAAAACTTTTGACTTATATTATCCTTCACCAATTTAGAACAGAAGTATGTACACTATATACACTATGTACAACAATAGGTATTAGTGCACTCCACGATAAGCAAGGCAGAATAGAAGCCACTAGAGAGCAGAACGTGCTTCAACCAGCTGTAGAATGGGAATGACAAGGGCAGACAGGCGAGTGGTATCCACATCACCTCTGCGATTGCCAAAACCATCTTCTCATTGGCTGGAACCTGGGTATTGGTTGAACGACGGGGCCCCATCGTCAACCCTTAGTCCCTGGTTAGCTGGATGGGGGAGATAGCCTATAAATGAGGGTGTGTACGTGCGCCGAATAAAGGTTACGTAGTCTTTGCATGTCACAGTTAGGTTAGGTTAGGATACGTTAGGTTAGGTTAGGTTAGGTTAGGTTAGGTTAGGTTAGGTTAAGTTAGGTTAGGTTAGGATTGGTTAAGTTAGGTTAGGATAAGTTAGATTAGGTTAGGTTACGTTAGGACAAGTTAGGTTAGGTTAGGTTAGGTTAGGTTAGGTTAGGTTAGGTTAGGTTTGGTTAGGTTAGGATAAGTTAGGTTATGTTAGGTTAGGTTAGGTTAAGTTAGGATAAGTTAGGTTAGGTTAGGTTAGGATAAGTTAGGTTAGGTTAGGTTAGGTTAGGTTAGGTTAGGTTAGGTTAGGTTAGGTTAGGATAAGTTAGGTTAGGTTAGGTTAGGTTAGTTAAGTTAGGTTAGGTTAGTTAAGTTAGGTTAGGTTAGGTTAAGTTAGGTTAGCTTAGGTTATTTTAGAATAAGTTAGGTTATGTTAGGTTAGGATAAGTTAGGTTATGTAATGTTAGGTTAGGTTAGGTTAGAATAAGTTAGGTTAGGTTAGGTTAGGATCAGTTAGGTTAGGTTAGGTTAGGTTAGGTTACTTAAGTTAGGTTACGTTAGGTTAGTTAAGTTAGGTTAGGTTAGGTTAAGTTAGGTTAGCTTAGGTTATTTTAGGATAAGTTACGTTATGTTAGGTTAAGTTAGGTTAGTTTCGGATAAGTTAGGTTCAGTTAGGCTAGGTTTGGATAAGTTAGGTTAGGTTAGGTTAGGTTAGGATAAGTTAGGTTAGGTTAGGATAAGTTAGGTGATGTTAGGTTAGGTTAGATTAAGTTACGTTAGGTTAGGATAAGTTAGGATATGTTAGGTTAGGTTAGATTAGGTTGAGCTAAGATAAGTTAGGTTAGTTTAGGTTAGGATAAGTTACGTTATGTAATGTAAGGTTAGGTTTGGTTAGGATAAGTTAGGTTAGGTTAGCTAAGTTACATAAGGTTAGGTTAGTTAAGTTAGGTTAGGTTAGGTTAAGTTAGGTTAGGTTATTTTAGGATAAGTTAGATTAGGTTAGGTTAGGTTAGGTTAAGTTAGGTTAGTTAAGTTAGGTTAGGCTAGGTGAGGTTAGGTTAGTTTAAGTTAGGTTAGGTTAGGTTAGGTTAGGTTAGGTTAGGTTAAGTTAGGTTAGGTTTGGTTAGGTTAGGTTAGGTTAGGTTAGGTTAGGTTAGGTTAAGTTAGGTTAACTTAGGTTAGGTTAGGCTAAATTACATTAGGTTTGGCTATATTAGATTAGGTTAGGATTGGTTAAGTTAGGTTAGGATAAGTTAGATTAGGTTAGGTTACTTTAGGACAAGTTAGGTTAGGTTAGGATAGGTTAGGTTAGGTTAGGTTAGATTTGGTTAGGTTAGGATAAGTTAGGTTATGTTAGGTTAGGTTAGGTTAAGTTAGGATAAGTTAGGTTAGGTTAGGATAAGTTAGGTTATGTTAGTTAGGTTAGGTTAGGTTAGGTTAGGATAAGTTAGGTTAGGTTAGGTTAGTTAAGTTAGGTTAGGTTAGTTAAGTTAGGTTAGGTTAGGTTAAGTTAGGTTAGCTTAGGTTATTTTAGGATAAGTTAGGTTATGTTAGGTTAGGATAAGTTAGGTTATGTAATGTTAGGTTATGTTAGGTTAGAATAAGTTAGGTTAGGTTAGGTTAGGATCAGTTAGGTTAGGTTAGGTTAGGTTACTTATGTTAGGTTAGGTTAGGTTAGTTAAGTTAGGTTAGGTTAGGTTAAGTTAGGTTAGCTTAGGTTATTTTAGGATAAGTTACGTTATGTTAGGTTAGTTTCGGATAAGTTAGGTTAAGTTAGGCTAGGTTTGGATAAGTTAGGTTAGGTTAGGATAAGTTAGGTTAGGTTAGGATAAGTTAGGTGATGTTAGGTTAGGTTAGATTAAGTTACGCTAGGTTAGGATAAGTTAGGATATGTTAGGTTAGGTTAGGTTAGGTTAAGTTAAGATAAGTTAGGTTAGGTTAGTTTAGGTTAGGATAAGTTAGGTTAGGTTAGGATAAGTTACGTTATGTAATGTTAGGTTAGGTTTGGTTAGGATAAGTTAGGTTAGGTTAGCTAAGTTACATAAGGTTAGGTTAGTTAAGTTAGGTTAGGTTAGGTTAAGTTAGGTTAGGTTATTTTAGGATAAGTTAGATTAGGTTAGGTTAGGTTAGGTTAAGTTAGGTTAGTTAAGCTAGGTTAGGCTAGGTGAGGTTAGGTTAATTTAAGTTAGGTTAGGTTAGGTTAGGTTAGGTTAAGTTAGGTTAGGTTTGGTTAGGTTAGGTTAGGTTAGGTTAGGTTAGGTTAGGTTAAGTTAGGTTAACTTAGGTTAGGTTAGGCTAAGTTACATTAGGTTTGGCTACATTAGGTTAGGTTAGGTTAGGTTAAGTTAGGTTAGGCTAGATTAGGTTCGGTTAGGTTAGGTAAGATTAGGTTAGGTTAAGTTAGGTTAGGTTAGGTTAGATTAGGTTAGGTTAGATTAGGTTAAGCTAGGTTATGCTAGGTTTGGTTAGGTTAGGTTAAGTTAGGTTAGGTTAGGTTAAGTTAGGTTAGGTTAAGTTAGGTTAGGTTAGGTTAGATTAGGTTAGGTTAGATTACGTTAGGGTAGGTTAGGTTAGGTTAGATTAGGTTAGGTTAGGTTAAGTTAGGTTAGGTTAGGTTAGATTAGGTTAGGTTAGATTAAGTTACGTTTGATTAGGTTAGGGTATGTTAAGCTAGGTTAGGTTAAGTTTTGTTTGGTTAAGTTAGGTTAAGTTTGGTTAGATTAGGTTAGGTTAGGTTAGGTTAGGTTAGGTTAGGTTAGGTTAGGTTAGGTTAGGTTAGGTTAGGTTTGGTTAGGTTAGGTTAGGTTAGGTTAGGTTAGGTTAGGCTAGGTTAGGTTGAGTTTTGTTAGGTTAGGTTAGGTTAAGTTTGGTTAGATTTGGTTATGTTAGGTTATGTTAGGTTAGGTTAGGTTATGTTAGGTTATGTTAGGTTAGGTTAGGTTAGGTTAGGTTATGTTAGGTTAGGTTAGGTTAGGTTAGTTAAGTTAGGTTAGGTTAGGTTAGGTTATGTTAGGTTAGGTTAGGTTAGGGTAGGTTAGGTTAGGGTAGGTTAGGTTAGGTTAGTTTAGGTTAGGTTAGTTTAGGTTAGGTTAGATTAGGTTAGGTTAGATTAGGTTAGGTTAGATTAGGTTAGGTTAGGTTAGGTTAGGTTAGGTTAGGTTAGGTTAGGTTAGGTTAGGGTAGGTTAGGTTACGTTAGGTTAGGTTAGGTTAGATTAGGGTAGGTTAGGTTACGTTAGGTTAGGTTAGGTTAGATTAGGGTGGCTAAGACGATAGCCATCGTATACTGACCAACTACTGCAGCTCTCGGTCCTCTGACAGACCTTCCTCTCGTTTACCACTCCACAACTTAAATAATTACGATTATTAAGCTGTGTAAGCTTAGCTTGTTATTAAACTGTGTAAGCATCAGTTTGTTCTTAAGCTGTGTAAGCATCAGCCTCTTACTAAGCTGTGTAAGCTTCAGCCTCTTACTAAGCTGTGTAAGCTTCAGCCTCTTACTAAGCTGAGTAAGCTTCAGCCTCTTACTAAGCTGTGTAAGCTTCAGCCTCTTACTAAGCTGTGAAAGCTTCAGTCTCTTACTAAGCTGTGTAAGCTTCATCCTCTTTCTAAGCTGTGTAAGCTTCAGCCTCTTACTAAGCTGTGTAAGCTTCAGCCTCTTACTAAGCTGTGTAAGCTTCAGCCTCTTACTAAGCTGTGTAAGCTTCAGCCTCTTACTAAGCTGTGTAAGCTTCAGCCTCTTACAAAGCTGTGTAAGCTTCAGCCTCTAAGCTGTGTAAGCTTCAACTTAGCTGTGTAAGCTTCAGCCTCTTACTAAGCTGTGTAAGCTTCAGCCTCTTACTAAGCTGTGTAAGCTTCAGCCTCTTACTAAGCTGTGTAAGCTTCAGCCTCTTACTAAGCTGTGTAAGCTTCAGCCTCTTACTAAGCTGTGTAAGCTTCATCCTCTTTCTAAGCTGTGTAAGCTTCAGCCTCTTACTAAGCTGTGTAAGCTTCATCCTCTTTCTAAGCTGTGTAAACTTCAGCCTCTTACTAAGCTGTGTAAGCTTCAGCCTTTTACTAAGCTGTGTAAGCTTCAGCCTCTTACTAAGCTGTGTAAGCTTCAGCCTCTTACTAAGCTGTGTAAGCTTCATCCTCTTTCTAAGCTGTGTAAGCTTCAGCCTGTTACTAACCTGTGTAAGCTTCAGCCTCTTACTAAGCTGTGTAAGCTTCAGCCTCTTACTAAGCTGTGTAAGCTTCAGCCTCTTACTAAGCTGTGTAAGCTTCATCCTCTTTCTAAGCTGTGTAAGCTTCAGCCTGTTACTAAGCTGTGTAAGCTTCAGCCTCTTACTAAGCTGTGTAAGCTTCAGCCTCTTACTAAGCTGTGTAAGCTTCAGCCTCTTACTAAGCTGTGTAAGCTTCAGCCTCTTACTAAGCTGTGTAAGCTTCAGTCTCTTACTAAGCTGTGTAAGCTTCATCCTCTTTCTAAGCTGTGTAAGCTTCAGCCTCTTACTAAGCTGTGTAAGCTTCAGCCTCTTACTAAGCTGTGTAAGCTTCAGCCTCTTACTAAGCTGTGTAAGCTTCAGCTTCTTACTAAGCTGTGTAAGCTTCATCCTCTTTCTAAGCTCTGTAAGCTTCAGCCTCTTACTAAGCTGTGTAAGCTTCAGCCTCTTACTAAGCTGTGTAAGCTTCAGCCTCTTACTAAGCTGTGTAAGCTTCATCCTCTTTCTAAGCTGTGTAAGCTTCAGCCTCTTACTAAGCTGTGTAAGCTTCAGCCTCTTACTAAGCTGTGTAAGCTTCAGCCTCTTACTAAGCTGTGTAAGCTTCAGCCTCTTACTAAGCTGTGTAAGCTTCATCCTCTTTCTAAGCTCTGTAAACTTCAGCCTCTTACTAAGCTGTGTAAGCTTCAGTCTCTTACTAAGCTGTGTAAGCTTCAGCCTCTTACTAAGCTGTGTAAGCTTCAGCCTCTTACTAAGCTGTGTAAGCTTCAGCCTCTTACTAAGCTGTGTAAGCTTCAGCCTCTTACTAAGCTGTGTAAGCTTCATCCTCTTTCTAAACTGTGTAAGCTTCAGCCTCTTGCTAAGCTGTGTAAGCTTCAGCCTCTTACTAAGCTGTGTAAGCTTCAGCCTCTTACTAAGCTGTGTAAGCTTCAGCCTCTTACTAAGCTGTGTAAGCTTCAGCTTCTTACTAAGCTGTGTAAGCTTCATCCTCTTTCTAAGCTGTGTAAGCTTCATCCTCTTTCTAAGCTGTGTAAGCTTCAGCCTCTTACTAAGCTGTGTAAGCTTCAGCCTCTTACTAAAGTGTGTAAGCTTCAGCCTCTTACTAAGCTGTGTAAGCTTCAGCCTCTTACTAAGCTGTGTAAGCTTCATCCTCTTTCTAAGCTGTGTAAGCTTCATCCTCTTTCTAAGCTGTGTAAGCTTCAGCCTCTTACTAAGCTGTGTAAGCTTCAGCCTCTTACTAAGCTGTGTAAGCTTCAGCCTCTTACTAAGCTGTGTAAGCTTCAGCTTCTTACTAAGCTGTGTAAGCTTCATCCTCTTTCTAAGCTGTGTAAGCTTCAGCCTCTTACTAAGCTGTGTAAGCTTCAGCCTCTTACTAAGCTGTGTAAGCTTCAGCCTCTTACTGAGCTGTGTAAGCTTCAGCCTCTTATTAAGCTGTGTAAGCTTCAGCCTCTTACTAAGCTGTGTAAGCTTCAGCCTCTTACTAAGCTGTGTAAGCTTCATCCTCTTTCTAAGCTGTGTAAGCTTCAGCCTCTTACTAAGCTGTGTAAGCTTCAGCCTCTTACTAAGCTGTGTAAGCTTCAGCCTCTTACTAAGCTGTGTAAGCTTCAGCCTCTTATTAAGCTGTGTAAGCTGCAGCCTCTTACTAAGCTGTGTAAGCTTCAGCCTCTTACTAAGCTGTGTAAGCTTCAGCCTCTTACTAAGCTGTGTAAGCTTCAGCCTCTTACTAAGCTGTGTAAGCTTCATCCTCTTTCTAAGCTGTGTAAGCTTCAGCCTGTTACTAACCTGTGTAAGCTTCAGCCTCTTACTAAGCTGTGTAAGCTTCATCCTCTTACTAAGCTGTGTAAGCTTAAGCCTCTTACTAAGCTGTGTAAGCTTCAGTCTCTTACTAAGCTGTGTAAGCTTCATCCTCTTTCTAAGCTGTGTAAGCTTCAGCCTCTTACTAAGCTGTGTAAGCTTCAGCCTCTTACTAAGCTGTGTAAGCTTCAGCCTCTTACTAAGCTGTGTAAGCTTCATCCTCTTACTAAGCTGTGTAAGCTTCAGCCTCTTACTAAGCTGTGTAAGCTTCAGCCTCTTACTAAGCTGTGTAAGCTTCAGCCTCTTACTAAGCTGTGTAAGCTTCAGCCTCTTACTAAGCTGTGTAAGCTTCAGCCTCTTACTAAGCTGTGTAAGCTTCAGCCTCTTACTAAGCTGTGTAAGCTTCATCCTCTTTCTAAGCTGTGTAAGCTTCAGCCTCTTACTAAGCTGTGTAAGCTTCATCCTCTTTCTAAGCTGTGTAAGCTTCAGCCTCTTACTAAGCTGTGTAAGCTTCAGCCTCTTACTAAGCTGTGTAAGCTTCAGCCTCTTACTAAGCTGTGTAAGCTTCAGCCTCTTACTAAGCTGTGTAAGCTTCATCCTCTTTCTAAGCTGTGTAAGCTTCAGCCTGTTACTAACCTGTGTAAGCTTCAGCCTCTTACTAAGCTGTGTAAGCTTCAGCCTCTTACTAAGCTGTGTAAGCTTCAGCCTCTTACTAAGCTGTGTAAGCTTCAGCCTCTTACTAAGCTGTGTAAGCTTCATCCTCTTTCTAAGCTGTGTAAGCTTCAGCCTCTTACTAAGCTGTGTAAGCTTCAGCCTCTTACTAAGCTGTGTAAGCTTCAGCCTCTTACTAAGCTGTGTAAGCTTCAGCCTCTTACTAAGCTGTGTAAGCTTCAGCTTGTCCAGATTATTAAACAAACTGAGTTTTTACTTTCCGTAATACACCTTGAGAACTAATTTACTGATCGGCTTCAAACTCCAAACATTAAGGTGACCTTGGAAATTCATTTTGACTTGACGATCCATAATTTTCACTTGGCATATTACGATAAAAAATATTTTATTAATATCTGTGAAATTCCTAAAGAATGTCTCTTCATATCGGAGATAAAAGTCCTGAGCTTGCTGCCACCTGCAGCTCACAAGACTGCCATCCCCACGAGCCCCTTTGGGGCGGGGCAGATGGCAGACCAGAGGCCTAGCTTCTCCCTACGAGCCCCGTGAGGGCGGGGAATGTGGCTAGGCCTGGGGACAGTTGGTCCCAAAGATGAGGGGGTACTTGTACCTCCTCCCATGGGAGACTTAAGTCTCGAGACACTCCCCAGATAAAGAGCCAAGGCCGGGTCACCACTACTTGGAAAAGACCCGGGCCGGGAGAATACCGGAGAATAAAAAAAAAAAAATATCGGAGCTAGACTAAATATCGGCACCAGATCTTCATCAAATTTCATTGTCAGGTTAGATTTTTTTTTGAGGGGGGAGTAGGGGGGGGTCAGATGTCAGTTTGTAAATTTAAAATTTAAAAAAATGGGCCTATTTTACTCTTTTGAAAATGTTATTGAGTACCGGGTTATGGCACATGGTTGTGGCTACCATGACCATTGTGGCTACCATGAACATTGTGGATACCATGAACATTGTGGCTACCATGAACATTGTGGCTACCATGAACATTGTGGCTACCATGACCATTGTGGCTACCATGACCATTGTGGCTACCATGACCATTGTGGCTACCATGACCATTGTGGCTACCATGACTATTGTGGCTACCATGACCATTGTGGCTACCATGACCATTGTGGCTACCATGACCATTGTGGCTATCATGACCATTGTGGCTACCATGAACATTGTGGCTACCATGAACATTGTGGCCACCATGAACATTGTGGCTACATGACCATTGTGGCCACCATGACCATTGTGGCTACCATGAACATTGTGGCTACCATGAACATTGTGGCTACCATGACCATTGTGGCTACCATGACCATTGTGGCTACCATGAACATTGTGGCTACCATGACCATTGTGGCTACCATGACCATTGTGGCTACCATGACCATTGTGGCTACCATGACCATTGTGGCTACCATGACATTGTGGCTACCATGAACATTGTGGCTACCATGACCATTGTGGCTACCATGACCATTGTGGCTACCATGACCATTGTGGCTACCATGAACATTGTGGCTTCCATGACCATTGTGGCTACCATGACCATTGTGGCTACCATGACCATTGTGGCTACCATGACCATTGTGGCTACCATGAACATTGTGGCTACCATGAACATTGTGGCTACCATGAACATTGTGGCTACCATGACCATTGTGGCTACCATGAACATTGTGGCTACCATGAACATTGTGGCTACCATGACCATTGTGGCTACCATGAACATTGTGGCTACCATGACCATTGTGGCTACCATGACAATTGTGGCTACCATGAACATTCTGGCCAACATGAACATTGTGGCTACCATGAACATTGTGGCTACCATGACCATTGTGGCTACCATGACAATTGTGGCTACCATGAACATTGTGGCTACCATGAACATTCTGGACACCATGAACATTCTGGCCACCATGAACATTCTGGCTACCATGAACATTGTGGCTACCATGAACATTGTGGCTACCATGAACATTCTGGCCACCATGACCATTGTGGCTACCATGAACATTGTGGCTACCATGAACATTGTGGCTACCATGAACATTGTGGCTACCATGAACATTCTGGCTACCATGACCATTGTGGCTACCATGACCATTGTGGCTACCATGACCATTGTGGCTACCATGACCGTTGTGGCTACCATGAACATTGTGGCAACCATGAACATTGTGGCCACCATGGACATTGTTGCTACCATGAACATTGTGGCTACCATGAACATTGTGGCCACCATGAACATTGTGGCTACCATGAACATTGTGGCTACCATGAACATTGTGGCAACCATGAACATTGTGGCTACCATGAACATTGTGGCTATCATGACCATTGTGGCTACCATGACCATTGTGGCTACCATGAACATTGTGGCTACCATGAACATTGTGGCCACCATGACCATTGTGGCTACCACGAACATTGTGGCTGCCATGAACATTGTGGCCACCATGAACATTGTGGCTAACATGACCATTGTGGCCACCATGAACATTGTGGCTACCATGAAAATTGTGGCTGCCATGAACATTGTGGCCACCATGAACATTGTGGCTACAATGAATATTGTGGCTACCAAGAACATTGTGGCCACCATGAACATTGTGGCTACCATGAACATTGTGGGGACCATGAACATTGTGGCTACCATGAACATTGTGGCTACCATGAACATTCTGGCCACCATGAGCATTGTGGCCACCATGAACATTGTGGCTATCATGAACATTGTGGCTACCATGAACATTTTGGCTACCATGAACATTGTGGCCACCATGAACACTGTGGCTACCATGAACATTGTGGCTACCATGAACATTCTGGCCACCATGAATATTGTGGCTACCATGAACATTGTGGCTACCAACCATGAACATTGTGGCTACCATGAACATTGTGGCTACCATGAACATTCTGGCCACCATGAACATTGTGGCTACCATGAACATTGTGGCTACCATGAACATTCTGTCCACCATGAACATTGTGGCTACCATGAACATTGTAGTTACCATGAACATTCTGGCCACCATGACCATTGTGGCAACCATGACCATTTTGGCTACCATGAACAGTGTAGCTACCATGAACATTGTGGCTACCATGAACATTGTGGCTAGCATGAACATTGTGGCTACCATGAACATTGTGGCTACCATGAACATTCTGCCCACCATGAACATTGTGGCTACCATGAACATTGTGGCTACCATGAACATTGTGGCTTCCATGAACATTGTGGGCACCATGAACATTGTGGCTACCATGAACATTGTGGCTACCATGACCATTATGGCTACCATGACCATTGTGGCTTCCATGATCATTGTGGCTACCATGAACATTGTGGCTACCATGAACATTGTGGCTACCATGACCATTGTGGCTTCCATGACCATTGTGGCTACCATGACCATTGTGGCTACCATGACCATTGTGGCTACCATGACCATTGTGGCTACCATGACCATTGTGGCTACCATGACCATTGTGGCTACCATGACCATTGTGGCTACCATGACCATTGTGGCTACCATGAACATTGTGGCTACCATGACCATTGTGGCTACCATGACCATTGTGGCTACCATGACCATTGTGGCTACCATGAACATTGTGGCTACCATGAACATTGTGGCTACCATGACCATTGTGGCTACCATGACCATTGTGGCTACCATGACCATTGTGGCTACCATGACCATTGTGGCTACCATGACCATTGTGGCTACCATGAACATTGTGGCTACCATGAACATTGTGGCTACCATGACCATTGTGGCTACCATGACCATTGTGGCTACCATGACCATTGTGGCTACCATGACCATTGTGGCTTCCATGACCATTGTGGCTACCATGACCATTGTGGCTACCATGACCATTGTGGCTACCATGACCATTGTGGCTACCATGACCATTGTGGCTACCATGACCATTGTGGCTACCATGACCATTGTGGCTACCATGACCATTGTGGCTTCCATGACCATTGTGGCTACCATGACCATTGTGGCTACCATGACCATTGTGGCTACCATGACCATTGTGGCTTCCATGACCATTGTGGCTACCATGACCATTGTGGCTTCCATGTACATTCTGGCTACCATGATTATTGTGGCTACCATGAACATTGTGGCTACCATGAACATGGTGGGTACCATGACCATTCTGGCTACCATGAACATTGTGCCTACCATGACCATAGTGGCTACCATGAACATTGTGGCTACCATGACCATTGTGGCTACCATGAACATTGTGGCTACCATGAACATTGTGGCTACCATGAACATTGTGGCTACCATGAACATTGTGGCTACCATGACCATTGTGGCTACCATGACCATTGTGGCTACCATGACCATTGTGGCTACCATGACCATTGTGGCTACCATGACCATTGTGGCTACCATGACCATTGTGGCTACCATGACCATTGTGGCTTCCATGACCATTGTGGCTTCCATGACCATTGTGGCTACCATGACCATTGTGGCTACCATGACCATTGTGGCTACCATGACCATTGTGGCTACCATGAACATTGTGGCTACCATGACCATTGTGGCTACCATGACCATTGTGGCTACCATGACCATTGTGGCTACCATGACCATTGTGGCTACCATGACCATTGTGGCTCTCATGACCATTGTGGCTTCCATGTACATTGTGGCTACCATGACCATTGTGGCTACCATGACCATTGTGGCTACCATGACCATTCTGGCTACCATGAACATTCTGCCTACCATGAACATTCTGGCTACCATGAACATTCTGGCTACCATGACCATTGTGGCTACCATGAACATTGTGGCTACCATGAACATTCTGGCCACCATGAACATTCTGGCCACCATAAACATTCTGGCCACCATGAACATTGTGGTTACCATGAACATTGTGGCTACCATGAACATTCTGGCCACCATGAACATTGTGGCTACCATGACCATTGTGGCTACCATGACCATTGTGGCTACCATGAACATTGTGGCTACCATGAACATTGTGGCCACCATGGACATTGTGGCTACCATGAACATTGTGGCTACCATGAACATTGTGGCCACCATGAACATTGTGGCTACCATGAACATTGTGGCTACCGTGAACATTGTGGCCACCATGAACATTGTGGCTATCATGAACATTGTGGCTACCAAGACCATTGTGGCTACCATGAACACTGTGGCTACCATGAACATTGTGGCCACCATGAACATTGTGGCTACCATGAACATTGTGGCTGACATGAACATTGTGGCCACCATGAACATTGTGGCTACCATGAACATTGTGGCCACCATGAACATTGTGGCTACCATGACCATTGTGGCGACCATGACCATTGTGGCTACCATGAACATTGTGGCTACCATGAACATTGTGGCTGCCATGAACATTGTGGCCACCATGAACATTGTGGCTACCATGAACATTGTGGGGACCATGAACATTGTGGCTACCATGAACATTGTGGCTACCATGAACATTCTGGCCACCATGAACATTGTGGCCACCATGAACATTGTGGCTATCATGAACATTGTGGCTACCATGAACATTTTGGCTACCATGAACGTTGTGGCCACCATGAACACTGTGGCTACCATGAACATTGAGGCTACCATGAACATTCTGGCCACCATGAACATTGTGGCTACCATGAACATTGTGGCTACCAACCATGAACATTGTGGCTACCATGAACATTGTGGCTACCATGAACATTCTGGCCACCATGAACATTGTGGCTACCATGAACATTGTGGCTACCATGAACATTCTGGCCACCATGAACATTGTGGCTACCATGAACATTGTAGCTACCATGAACATTCTGGCCACCATGACCATTGTGGCAACCATGACCATTTTGGCTACCATGAACAGTGTAGCTACCATGAACATTGTGGTTACCATGAACATTGTGGCTAGCATGAACATTGTGGCTACCATGAACATTGTGGCTACCATGAACATTCTGCCCACCATGAACATTGTGGCTACCATGAACATTGTGGCTACCATGAACATTGTGGCTACCATGAACATTGTGGCCACCATGAACATTGTGGCTACCATGAACATTGTGGCTACCATGAACATTGTGGCTACCATGAACATTGTGGCTGCCATGAACATTGTGGCTACCATGAACATTGTGGCTACCATGAACATTGTGGCTGCCATGAACATTCTGGCCTCCATGAACATTGTGGCTACCATGAACATTGTGGCTACCATGACCATTGTGGCTATCATGACCATTGTGGCTACCATGACCATTGTGGCTACCATGAACATTGTGGCTACCATGAACATTGAGGCTACCATGAACATTCTGGCCACCATGAACATTGTGGCTACCATGAACATTGTGGCTACCATGACCATTGTGGCTACCATGAATATTGTGGCTACCATGAACATTGTGGCTACCATGAACATTGTGGCTACGATGTACATTGTGGCTACCATGAACATTGAGGCTTCCATGAATATTGTGGCTACCATGAACATTGTGGCCACCATGAACATTGCGGCTACCATGAACATTCTGGCAACCATGAACATTCTGGCCACCATGAACATTGTGGCTACCATGACCATTTTGGCTACCATGACCATTGTGGCTACCATGAACAATGTGGCTACCATGAACATTGTTGCTACCATGAACATTGTGGCAACCATGAACATTCTGGCCACCATGAACATTGTGGCTACCATGAACATTGTGGCTACCATGAACATTGTGGCTACCATGAACATTGTGGCTACCATGACCATTGTAGCTACCATGACCATTGAGGCTACCATGATCATTGTGGCTACCATGACCATTGTGGCTACCATGACCATTGTGGCTACCATGAACATTGTGGCTACCATGAACATTCTGGCTACCATGACCATTCTGGCTATTATGACCATTGTGGCTACCATGACCATTGTGGCTACCATGAACATTGGGGCTACCATGAACATTCTGACTACCATGACCATTGTGGCTACCATGACCATTGTGGCTACCATGACCATTGTGGCTACTATGACCACTGTGGCTACCATGAACATTGTGGCTCCCACGATCATTGTGGCTACCATGACCATTGTGGCTACCATAACCATTGTGGCTACCATGACAATTGTGGCTACAATGACCATTGTGGCTACCATGACCATTGTGGCTAACATGACCATTGTGGCTACCATGACCATTGTGGCTACCATGAACATTGTGGCTACCATGAACATTGTTACTACCTTGAACATTGTGGCTACCATGAACATTGTGGCTACCATGAACATTGTGGCTACCATGAACATTGTGGCTACCATGAACATTCTGGCTACCATGAACATTGTGGCTACAATGAACATTCTGGCTACCATGAACATTCTGGCTACCATGAACATTCTGGCTACCATGAATATTGTGGCTACCATGAACATTCTGGATACCATGAACATTGTGGCTACCATGAACATTCTGGCTACTATGAACATTCTGGCCTCAATGAACATTGTGGCTACCATGAACATTCTGGCCACCATGAACATTCTGGCTACCATGAACATTCTGGCTACCATGATCATTCTGGCTACTGTGAACATTCTGGCCGCCATGAACATTCTGGCTACCATGAATATTGTGGCTACCATAAACATTCTGGCTACCATGAACATTTTGGCTACCATGAACATTGTGGCTACCATGAACATTCTGGCTACCATGAACATTGTAGCTACCATGAACATTCTGGCTACCATGAACATTCTGGCTACCATGAACATTGTGGCTACCATGAACATTCTGGCTACCATGAACATTCTGGCTACCATGAACATTCTGGCTACCATGAACATTCTGGCCGCCATGAACATTCTGGCCACCATGAACATTCTGGCTACTATGAGCATTCTGGCCACCATGAACATTCTGGTTACCATGAACATTCTGGCCACCATTAACATTCTGGCTACTATGAGCATTCTGGCCACCATGAACATTCTGGTTACCATGAACATTCTGGTTACCATAAACATTCTGACTACCATGAACATTCTGGCCACCATGAACATTCTGGTTACCATAAACATTCTGGCTACAATAAACATTCTGGCTACCATGAACATTCTGGCTACCATGAACATTCTGGCTACCATGAGCATTAAGGCCACCATGAACATTCTGGTTACCATGTAGATTCTAGTTACCATGAACATTCTGGTTACCATAAATATTCTGGCTACCATGAACATTCTGGTTACCATAAACATTCTGGCTACCATGAACATTCTGGCCACCATGAACATTCTAGTTACCATGAACATTCTGGCTACCATGAACATTCTGGCTACCATGAACATTCTGGCTACCATGAGCATTCTGGCTACCATGAGCATTCTGGCCACCCTGAACATTCTGGTTACCATGAACATTCTGGCCACCATGAACATTCTGGCTACAATGAACATTCTGGTTGCAATGAACATTCTGGCTACAATGAACATTCTGGCTACAATGAACATTCTGGCTACCATGAACATTCTGGCTACCATGAACATTCTGGCCACCATGAACATTCTGGCTACCATGAACATTCCGGCTATCATGAACATTCTGGCTACCATGAACATTCTGGCTACCATGAACATTCTGGCTACCTTGAACATTCTGGCTACATTGAACACTCTCGCTACCATGAACATTCTGGCTACCATGAATATTCTGGTTACCATCAACATTCTAGCTATCATCAACATTATGGCCACCATGAACATTCTGGCTACCATGAACATTCTAGCTACCATGAACATTATGGCTATCATCACCATTCTGGCCATCATCAACATTCTGGCCACAATGAACATTCTGGGGACCATGAACTCTCTGGCCAACATGAACATTCAGGGAAACATCAACATTCTGGCTACCATGAGCATTCTGGATACCATGAGCATTCTGGCCACCATCAACATTCTGGCCATCATCAATATTCCTTCTCCCTTGAACATTCTGGCCACCATCAACATTCTGGCCAACATCAACATTCTGGCCAACATCAACATTCTGGCCTCCATCAACATTCTGGCCACCATCAACTTTCTGGCCACCATCAACATTCTGGCCACCATCAACATTCTGGCCAACATCAACATTCTGGCCACCATCAACATTCTGGCCACCATCAACATTCTGGCCACCATCAACATTCTGGCCAAAATCAATATTCAGGATACC
>NC_091301.1:59579275-59581382 GCF_038502225.1 Cherax quadricarinatus | reverse complement strand
GTTCAGTCATTGTATACTTGAATCATGCGATGTATATTTGTGTCATACAATGTATACCAGCATCAAACGATGTATATTTGTGTCATACAATGTATACCAGCGTCAAACGATGTATATTTGTGTCATACAATGTATACCAGCGTCAAACGATGTATATTTGTGTCATACAATGTATACCTGCGTCAAACGATGTATATTTGTGTCATACAATGTATACCAGCGTCAAACGATGTATATTTGTGTCATACAATGTATACCAGCGTCAAACGATGTATATTTGTGTCATACAATGTATACCAGCGTCAAACGATGTATATTTGTGTCATACAATGTATACCTGCGTCAAACGATGTATATTTGTGTCATACAATGTATACCAGCGTCAAACGATGTATATTTGTGTCATACAATGTATACCAGCGTCAAACGATGTATATTTGTGTCATACAATGTATACCTGCGTCAAACGATGTATATTTGTGTCATACAATGTATACCAGCGTCAAACGATGTATATTTGTGTCATACAATGTATACCAGCGTCAAACGATGTATATTTGTGTCATACAATGTATACCTGCGTCAAACGATGTAAATTTGTGTCATACAATGTATACCTGCGTCAAACGATGTATATTTGTGTCATACAATGTATACCTGCGTCAAACGATGTATATTTGTGTCATACAATGTATACCTGCGTCAAACGATGTATATTTGTGTCATACAATGTATACCTGCGTCAAACGATGTATATTTGTGTCATACAATGTATACCTGCGTCAAACGATGTATATTTGTGTCATACAATGTATACCTGCGTCAAACGATGTATATTTGTGTCATACAATGTATACCTGCGTCAAACGATGTATATTTGTGTCATACAATGTATACCTGCGTCAAACGATGTATATTTGTGTCATACAATGTATACCTGCGTCAAACGATGTATATTTGTGTCATACAATGTATACCAGCGTCAAACGATGTATATTTGTGTCATACAATGTATACCTGCGTCAAACGATGTATATTTGTGTCATACAATGTATACCTGCGTCAAACGATGTATATTTGTGTCATACAATGTATACCTGCGTCAAACGATGTATATTTGTGTCATACAATGTATACCAGCGTCAAACGATGTATATTTGTGTCATACAATGTATACCTGCGTCAAACGATGTATATTTGTGTCATACAATGTATACCAGCGTCAAACGATGTATACTTGTGTCATACAATGTATACCTGCGTCAAACGATGTATATTTGTGTCATACAATGTATACCAGCGTCAAACGATGTATATTTGTGTCATACAATGTATACCTGCGTCAGACGATGTATATTTGTGCCACACAATGTATACCTGCGTCAAACGATGTATATTTGTGTCATACAATGTATACCTGCGTCAAACGATGTATATTTGTGTCATACAATGTATACCTGCGTCAAACGATGTATATTTGTGTCATACAATGTATACCTGCGTCAAACGATGTATATTTGTGTCATACAATGTATACCTGCGTCAAACGATGTATATTTGTGTCATACAATGTATACCTGCGTCAAACGATGTATATTTGTGTCATACAATGTATACCTGCGTCAAACGATGTATATTTGTGTCATACAATGTATACCTGCGTCAAACGATGTATATTTGTGTCATACAATGTATACCTGCGTCAAACGATGTATATTTGTGTCATACAATGTATACCTGCGTCAAACGATGTATATTTGTGTCATACAATGTATACCTGCGTCAAACGATGTATATTTGTGTCATACAATGTATACCAGCGTCAAACGATGTATATTTGTGTCATACAATGTATACCTGCGTCAAACGATGTATATTTGTGTCATACAATGTATACCTGCGTCAAACGATGTATATTTGTGTCATACAATGTATACCTGCGTCAAACGATGTATATTTGTGTCATACAATGTATACCAGCGTCAAACGATGTATATTTGTGTCATACAATGTATACCTGCGTCAAACGATGTATATTTGTGTCATACAATGTATACCAGCGTCAAACGATGTATACTTGTGTCATACAATGTATACCTGCGTCAAA